>NC_053489.1:5755634-5878134 GCF_905171775.1 Rana temporaria | reverse complement strand
GCGCCATACAAATGTTCCCCCCACACTTTTCACATATTTATTTGTACAAAATGTTGAAAACCATTTATCATTTTCCTTCCATGTCACAATTATGTGTCACTTTGCATTGGTCTATCACATAAAATCCCCCAAAAATCTACAATACCATCCCCACCGTGAAACATGGTGGTGGCAGCATCATGTGATGGGGATGTTATTGTTCAGCAGAGACAGGGAAGCTGACCGTATTCTCTCTGGAGAAGAGTAACATCCCCACCACATGAAGAATGTGAAGAACATGAAGAATAACATCCACCACATGATGCTGCCGCCACCATGTTTCACGGTGGGGATGGTCTTGTATATTTTTGTGGGATTTTATGTGATAGACCAACACAAAGTGGCAGAGGATATCCTTGAGAGAGGAAATGATTCAATGACTAAGTCGCCCAATGATGTAACCATCAACCGCATGGCTTCAATCAAGTCATCCAATGATATAATCCACATCATATGCCGCGTACACACGATCGGAAATTCCGACAGCGAGCTTTTGGTCGGAAACTGACTTTTTCTGTCGAAAATTTCCAACAACAAAAATTTGAGAGCCAGTTCTCGATTTTTCCGACAAGAAAAGTTCTTGTCGTAAAATTCCGATCGTGTGTACGCGGCATATGATGTGGATTATATCATTGGATGACTTGATTGAAGCCATGTGGTTGATGGTTACATCATTGGGCGACTTAGTCATTGAATCATTTCCTCTCTCAAGGATATCCTCTGCCACTTTGTGTTGGTCTATCACATAAAATCCCACAAAAATATACAATACCATCCCCACCGTGAAACATGGTGGTGGCAGCACTTTGTGTTGGTCTATCACATAAAATCCCTCAAAAATATACAATACCATCCCCACTGTGAAACATGGTGGTGGCAGCATCATGTGGTGGGGATGTTATTCTTCATGTTCTTCACATTCTTCATGTGGTGGGGATGTTACTCTTCTCCAGAGAGAATACGTTCAGCTTCCCTGTCCCTGCTGAAGAATAACATCCCCATCACATGATGCTGCCACCACCATGTTTCACGGTGGGGATGGTATTGTATATTTTTGGGGGATTTTTTTGCGCCCCTGCACCTTTGGCCGATGTATGCAGTTCCGACGCACAAAAAAAAAAACACACGCATGCTCTGAATCAAGTCGACGCATGCTCGGAAGCATTGAACTTCATTTTTCCCGGCTCGTAGTAGTGTTGGACGTCACCACATTCTTGGCGATCGAAATTTGGTGTGACCGCGCGTATGCAACACAAGTTTGAGCCAAAATTCCATTGGAAAAAAAAAAATCACCGGTTTTCTTGTCGGAATTTCCGATCGTGTGTACGCGGCATTACATGATGCAGTACAGTACATGACACACTCCCGTCACTAAATGATGGATTTTTTTATTTAGTGGAAGGAGTGCGGCGGGTACAGCCCATTGTATAGTGTTCGGATTCGGGTTTCAGGGCCACCATCAGGAATTATGGGGTCCCTTACACAGCTTCAGGCAAATTGAGAAGTGGGGGGGCTGCCACAAATTGAGAAAAAAAGGGGGTAGACATAGACATCCGGGGGCCCTGGGAAACTATGTGCCCTTTAATAAAAATAAATAAAAAATATATATATAAAAAAATATATTTAAAAAATAAAAAAAGGGGGGTTGCTATCCGGGGCCCTGGGGACCTCTGGGCCCTTTAATAATAAAAAAAAATAAAAAAAAATATATATATATATATATATATATATATATATATATATATATATATATATATATATATATATATATATATATATATATATATATATATATTTATATTTATATAAAAAAATAAAAAAAATTATAAAAAGAAATTACAAAAAAAGGGGGGTTGCCATCCAGGACCTCTGGGCCCTTTCATAAAAAGAAAAAAAGAAAAGAAACCTATGTGCCCTTTATTAAAAAAATTAATAAAAAAAAATATATACCCAAAAATAAACATTTATAAAAAAAAAGTTAAAAAAGGAGGGGTTGCCACATGGGGAACTGGGGACCTCTGAGCCCTTTAATAAAAATATATATATAAAAAAATAAAAAATAAAAAGAAAAAAATTTATAAAACAATATATAAAAAATAAAAATTTTTATATAAAAAAGGGGGGTTGCCATCTGGGGCCCTGGGGACCTCTGGGCCCTTTAATAATAATAATAATAATAATAATAATAATAATAATAATAATAATAATAAATAAATACATAAATAAAACAAATATATATATATATATATATATATATATATATATATATATATATATATATATATATATATATATATATATACCTCTGGGCCCTTTAATAAAAAATAAAAAAATATATATTAAAAATTGTATTTTATTTTTTATAAAAAAAAAATGGGGGTTGCCATCCGGGCCCCTTACACGTGTACTGCCTGTACCCCCCTGATAGTGTCCCTGTCGGGTTTGGTGTGTTTTTCTTGTCACTGACCGGTGATTTGTGACTTTCACCGAGTGCCGCGGTACCCAGGTATTGCGCGGCGCATGCTGCAGGAGATCAGAGGCTTCAAATCTGTGTGACGTTTTATTTTGTGTAACAAAGTGTTTTTCGTGCTCAGGAAATGGTGAGGACGGGGAAGAGGTGACTTCCGTTTTCTACAGAAACCTTCACACTCTGCAAGGGGCTTCTCTAAGTGACCCGGGCTGCTCTCTCCTCGTCTCACCGACAATCGCCATGAATCCCGCAATTTATCTCTCCCTCCTGTACTTCCTCCACAGCGCCGCTGGTAAGTCAGACCTCTTCTATTCTCTTTTTCTTTTTTGGTGGTATTTGATCACTGCTGGAATTTTTATTTTTTGCTAAACAAACTAAAAAAATAGCAAAATTTGGGTGAAAAAAAAATGTTTTTCTGTTATAAAATTTTGTTTTCACCTTCACTGATGAGGTGGCACTGATGAGGTGGCACTGATGATGAGGCACTGATATGTAGAATTGATGGGCACTGATGAGGTGGCACTGATATGTAGAATTGATGTGCACTGATGAGGAGGCACTGATATGTAGAATTGATGGGCACTGATGAGGAGGCACTGATATGTAGAATTGATGGGCACTGATGAGGAGGCACTGATATGTAGAATTGATGGGCACTGATGAGGTGGCACTGATATGTAGAATTGATGGGCACTGATGAGGAGGCACTGGTATGTAGAATTGATGGGCACTGATGAGGAGGCACTGATATGTAGAATTTATGGGCACTGATGAGGTGGCACTGATATGTAGAATTGATGTGCACTGATGAGGAGGCACTGATATGTAGAATTGATGGGCACTGATGAGGTGGCACTGATATGTAGAATTGATGGGCACTGATGAGGAGGCACTGATATGTAGAATTGATGGGCACTGATAGGTGGCTTAATGTAGAATTGATGTGCACTGATGAGGAGGCACTGATATTTAGAATTGATGGGCACTGATAGGTGGCTTAATGTAGAAAATTGTTCCATTAGGGCTGTGAAAGACCCAGGTGGTCTTCAGAAAAATTGAGGCAGGCCTTAATTATTCTTGCTGAACACTGATATGCAGCACTGATGGGCACCAGTAGGCTACACGGATGCACTGATGGGTACTGATGGGTACTAATAGGTGGCACTGATAGGCGGCACTGATGGGCACTTATAGGCAGGGCCACCATCAGGGCGTTGCAGGCAGTACACCTGTAACACCATATGGCAACCCCCCTTTTTTTTTATAAAAAACATTTTTATATATTTTTTAGTTTTTATTAAAGGGCACAGAGGTCCCCAGGGCCCCGGATGGCAACCCCCCTTTTTTTTATTAAACAATGTTTTAATTTATATATATATATATATATATATATATATATATATATATATATATATATATATTTTTTTTTTTTTTAAAGGTCCCGGATGGCAACCCCCCTTTTATTTCTTATAAAAAAATGTTTTTATTTTTTTAATATATTTATTTTATTTCTTTTTTCTTTTTATTAAATGGCCCAGAGGTCCCCAGGGCCCCGGATGGCTACCCCCTTATTTTATTTATATATATATATATATATATATATATATATATATATAGATATATATATAGATATATATATATATATATATTTATATATTTTTTCATAATTTTTTTGTAAGGGGCCCAGAGGTCCCCAGGGCAACCCCCCCAATTCGTGGCACCCGCCGCTTCTCAATTCACGCCCTCCCCCTTCTCAATTCACGCCCCTCCCCTTCTCAATTAGCGGCGGCACCCCCCACTTTTCAATTCGCAGCAGCCCCCTCGCTTCTCAATTTGAGGCGGCAGCACCCCCCCCCCCTGGTTCTCTGCTCCAGGAGGCCCATGCCTGAAGCTGTGTAAGGGGCCCCATAATTCCTGATGGCGGCCCTGCTTATGGGCGGTAGTGATGGGCACTGATAGATGGCACTGGATAGGCAGTACTGATGAGGAGGTACTGACAGGCATTACTGATGGGCATCTGAAGGGCACTGATAGGCATTACTGATGGGGCACTGATTGGCAACTTTATGGGCACTGATTGGCACATTTATGGACACTGACAGGCGTTCCTAATGGGGCACAGACTGGCAGCTGATGGACACTGATTGGCAGCTGATGGGCACCTCTCATGGGGGCTGCGCTAATAATCAATGTGCTGATTATCATTAAAATTTAATTTTATTAATTATTGTTATTTTTATTTTACCTCACACCATTTTTTTTCTATCTCTGCAAGGAGAATGATACAATGTATCTCTAATTAACAAAGATCTCCTGTGGGTGTAATTGCCGTCATCGCTTGTAAATCATGACAACGCGTATCCTCGTTTTTTTGGGGATTTTTAGGGCAATTCAAACATTATTAAAAATATATATATTTTTTATTTCATCACATTAAAAAACAAAATATAAAAACAAAAAGCAATTTTTAAAAGATCACAAATGTTTTTTTTAGCATATAGCAAAGTGTTTTCAAGCGATTAGGTACGGGGGAATCCACGTAAGCGAGTAGCTGGGAAATACCACATCTACATCTACAATACACGGAATTCTAATGCATCCCAATATACCTAGGGGCAGATCCACAAACGAATTACGCCGGCGTATCTATTGATACGCCGGCGTAATTAAAAATTTCCTGCGTCGTATCTTTGTTTTGTATCCACAAAACAAGATACGACGGCATCTCGGCTCGATCCGACAGAGGTACGTCTTAGTACGCCGTCGGATCGTAGATGCATTTTTTCCGCCGGCCGCTAGGTGGCGTTTCCGTTCAATTCCGCGTCGAGTATGCAAATTAGCTAGTTACGGAGATCCACGAAAACGTACGTCCGGCTGGCGCATTTTTTTACGTCGTTTGCGTTAGGCCGTTAAAAAAAACCGTTGTTTACGTCGGGTCACAACGTATTTACATAAAACACGCCCCCATCACATCCATTTGAATTCCGCGCCCTTACGCCGCCAAAGACACACTACGCCGCCGTAACTTACGGCGCAAATTCTTTGAGGATTCGAAAAAAAAAAAAAAGAATAAGTTACGGCGGCGTCGTGTATCTTAGATACGCTACGCCCGGCGGATATATGCGCCGATCTACGTGGATCTTCCCCCTAATTGTTTGAAAATTGCTTTATGGTAAAAAATAAATAAAATATTGTGATGTTTAAAAATTGCTTTTTGTTTTTTCATTTTGTCTTTTTAATATGATGAAATAAAATAATATATCTTTTTAATAATGTCTGAGTTGCCTTAAAAATCCCCAAAAAATTAGGAAACACGTTGTCACTAGACATGTGCAATTGCTTTTGTTACGAATTAGTTTTTTAACGAGTTTTTCAAAAAAATTGTTAATTTGGAAATATCCGAATTGATGAAAACCTGTTTAACAATTTTAATATTGTTAAAATATATAAATCTAAAATATTGTAAAAAAAAAAATCTGAATATTTGTAAATTTGAGCATTAGAAAATTTGTAAATAAATAAATTCAGAAATTTCGGAAATACAAAATTCTAAAATACAAAAATTCAAAAATCTGAATAACTAACTAATAATTAATAACTTAACTAATAATAACTATTCAATTATAGGTATTGGAATTTCCTTTCAAATTTGGCTGTTAGTGAACATAAAAAAATTAATAATAATAAATAACAATAATAATAAAATATTTTTGTTATTATTATTAATATTATTTATTATTAATTTGTTTCTTTCCATTTGTTTAGATGCGGCATTCATTATTTCAGATAATTCGTACTTAACATGGCAAGTCTATCTATACGCCGCAAAATACCAGCTTTAACTATACGCCGGAAAAAGCCGACTAGAGACGACGTTAGAAAATGCGACGGCCACGCGTACATTCATGGATCGTCGTAAATCGCTAATTTGCTTACCCGACGCGAAATACGACGCGAACTCCACCCAGCGGGCGCCGAAGTATTGCATCTAAGATCCGAAGGCGTACGAAGCCGTACGCCTGTCGGATCTTACCCAGATGCCGTCGTATCTTGGTTTGAGGATTCAAACTAAAGATACGACGCGGGAAATTTGAAAGTACTCCGGCGTATCAGTAGATATGCCGGCGTACTTGCTCTGTGGATCTGCCTCCCAGTGTTAGAAATAGGAATAGGGAAGACTTAATACAAGATAAAATACAAGATAAAATAATAAAAAAATTGTAATAAATAAAAAAAATAATAATGCCCAATATAGTATAAGAGGGTTGAGCTTATAATAAATAAACACTGGCAAATATTAAAATAAGATAAACATTCCAGATAAAAAAAAGCTCCAACATTGAGAGATAAATTGGTCAAAAATGTCATTGAGCCCCCCAAAGCAGAAACCGTTAAAAAATAATAATGGCAAGGGGATTTACACATGTGGGCGGTGTCATAGATGTAACAGAATTAGGAACAACAATAAAAGGGGAAGTCATTTTATCGGTTCCGTCACAAGTAGAGAGTATAATATTAAAGATTTTTATCTCCTGTGACACAGAAGGGGTGCTCTATGCACTTAAGTGCCCATGTGGGTTCCAATATTTAGGTAGGACCAAAAGAGCACTTAAAGAACACATCAAAGAACATGTGTAGAACATTACTAGGGGTTATCCTAAACACCATGGGCCAGATTCACAGTTGAAATACACCGGCGTATCTAGTGATACGCCGGCGTATTTTCAAATTTGCCGCGTCGTAGCGTTGTTTTGAATCCTCAAAAGAAGTTACGACGGCTTTAGGCTTCGATCCGACAGGCGTACGGCTTCGTACGCCTTCGGATCGTAGGTGTAATTCTCCGGCGCCCGCTGGGTGGAGTTCGCGTTACGCGCGTTCGTCGCATTCGCTTACGTCGTCGCTAGTCGGCTTTTCCCGTCGCAAAGTTACGAGTCCTCTTTAGGTGGTGTAAAATTGCACCATCCATGTTAAAGTATGGCCATCGTTCCCGCGTCTAATTTTTAATTTTTTGCGTAAGACGTCCGGGAATACGAAACGACGTAACGCACGTTGCCGTTCAAAAAATATGTCGGGGCGCCGTAATTTCACGCAAAGCACGGCAGGAAATTTCCTAACTGAGCATGCGCAGAACGTTCGGTGCGGGAACGCGCCTAATTTAAATGGTACACCCCCCCATTTGGATTAGGCGGGCTTGCGCCGGACGGCTTTACGCTACGCTGCCGCAAGTTTACAGGCAAGTGCTTTGTGAATCAAGCGCTTGCCCGTAAAACTTGCGGCGGTGTAATGTAAATGCGATACGTTACGCCGCCGCAAATGTCTGTGAATCTGGCCCCATCTGTCCAAGCAACAGTCTCTCTTCTTTTGGGATAAAGGTATTACATACAGTGGATATAGAAAATAATCACCCCCCCCTTTTAAAATAATAATTTTTTTGTTGCTTTGCAGCCTAAAATGAAGACAGAAACCATTTTTTTTTAATCCAGCCGTATTTACCAATGCAACTTATAACATCCAAAAGTGAAAAATATAACACCAACATGTCAGAAAAAAATTAAATCAAAAACAGAATTACTGAGTTGGAAAAAGGATCGCCCCCCTTATGTCAGTATTTTGTTGGACCGCCTTTAATTCCGGCCTTTAGTCTGTTGGGAGAAGTCTCTACTAACTTTGCACATCTAGACTTTGCAATATTAAAGGATAACTAAAGGTTTGTGTTTTAAAAAAAAAAAAACTTACCTCCTCTGTGCAGTTGGTTTTGCACAGTGAGTGGCCCCGATCCTCCTTTTCTGGGGTCCCTCAGCGGCGTTCCTGGCTCCCCCTCTTCTTGTGTTCCCCATTGGAGAGCTGCTCTCCCATTGGGCACTCATGCGAGTGTGCTCCCGAGTCCTGCTGCTGCTGTGTCTATTGACGCAGACAGCAGGACTCGGCCCCGCCCCCTGGCTCCCATGTCATTGGATTTGATTGAAAGCAGTGGGAGCCAATGGCTGCGCTGCTATCAATCTATCCAATCTTTTCAGTCAGGACCTGAGACAGCGGCTGGAGCTGCTGTGCTCGTCCCCGTCGCGGGAAAGATCGGGTTCAGGTAAGTAAAAGGGAGGCTCTAGGGGGCTGCTGCATTACAGAAGGGTTTTCACCTTAGTGCATAGAATGAATTAAGGTGAAAAACCTTGAGGGTGTACAACCCCTTTAGGTTCAGTTACATATGAGGTCAGCAGTGGCGGCCTGTCCATACGGGCCGCAGGGATGCCGCCCCCCTAATGCGCCCGGCTCCTAATCTACATGCTGGGCGCCAAACGCATGAAATCCAATGTTTTTTTTGAAGCACATGATTAGAGCCTGAGGCTGTAATTGGCTTCCAAAAAGGGTGGGCTCAGGGCACAGAGTCCTGCGCCCTGAGCCCACCCAGTTGTCTGACAATAGCAAATTAATCGACACTATTGTCTTTTTGATTCTCCTCCCGGCCAATCAGGAAGCGGGTCACCTGAGACCCGTCACCCGACTGGCAGAGAGGAGAAGCGATCCTATTGGCTGCCGAGGAGGAGGAGGGAGGAGACCCAGGGGATGCCGCCGTGACACAGAGGAGGAGGAGAGGAAGGGTCGAAGCTGCTGCCTGCTTCCCGTCATCCATGACCTAGATGGGGTAAGTGCAGGGCAGGTGACCGACTGGGGGGGGGGGGGGGGGGGGGGGGGCGGCGATTGGATTGCCCCCCCCAAATATATATATATATATATATATATATATATATACCACCAGCAGCCACTGGAGTTTAGTAGTAAATAATGCAGGGTTCAGAGGTCAGTAGTAAATGACGCAGGGTTCAGAGGTCAGTAGTAAATAACGCAGGGTTCAGAGGTCAGTAATAAATAATGCAGGGTTCAGAGGTCAGTAATAAATAATGCAGGGTTCAGAGGTCAGTAATAAATAACGCAGGGTTCAGAGGTCAGTAGTAAATAACGCAGGGTTCAGAGGTCAGTAGTAAATAACGCAGGGTTCAGAGGTCAGTAGTAAATAACGCAGGGTTCAGAGGTCAGTAGCAAGTAACGCAGATTTCAGAGGTCAGTAGCAAGTAACGCAGATTTCAGAGGTCAGAAGAAAATAACGCAGGGTTCAGAGGTCAGTAGTAAATAACACAGGGTTCAGAGGTCAGTAGTAAATAACACAGGGTTCAGAGGTCAGTAGTATATAACACAGGGTTCAGAGGTCACAAGCAAATAACACAGGGTTCAGAGGTCAGTAGTAAATAACGCAGGGTTCAGAGGTCACAAGCAAATAACACAGGGTTCAGAGGTCAGAAGCCAATAACACAGGGTTCAGAGGTCAGTAGTAAATAACACAGGGTTCAGAGGTCAGTAGTATATAACACAGGGTTCAGAGGTCACAAGCAAATAACACAGGGTTCAGAGGTCAGAAGCCAATAACACAGGGTTCAGAGGTCAGTAGGAAATAACACAGGGTTCAGAGGTCAGTAGCCAATAACACAGGGTTCAGAGGTCAGTAGCCAATAACACAGGGTTCAGAGGTCAGAAGCAAATAACACAGGGTTCAGAGGCCAGTAGTAACGCAGAGTGTCTGGTTCAGTAATAAATAATGCAGTGTTCAGGGACCAGTAGTAGGTAACTCAGAGGTCAGTAGTATGAAATGTAGAGTAGTATTTAGGGGGTAAATAACTCAGAATTCATGTCTGTAGTATCAGTGAGTAGATCTCAAGCAACCAGTTGCTGACGCCCACACTAAATAATGAATCTGTTTCCTCCTGGCTTTCTTTAAAGTCTCCTAACTAATCACCTTTGTTACTTTCACACTCCATTTCTTCTTCTTTTTTGTAGCAAAACAAAGTGTTACATCATCAGTGAGTGATAAGAATAAGAAAGGCTCGGGGAGTAAATGGGTCGGGGGGGTCGGGGGGGGGGTAGGAAGGATGTGGTTACTGCCCTCGATGTTGTTTTTGAGCTGTGCGGTAGGAAAGAATTAGACGTTTACTACTTGTCTACTTTCCCTTATGTAGTGGCACCCCTGTAGGGGCTGCTGGTAGTTGTAGTCCGTCTGTCATCCTGCCCAGTCACTCTCAGACAGAAAACAGTCCATGAACTTTGTTTTTGTATTTTATTGAGGGGGAGAGGGGAGGTTTGAGATGCCCAACTGAACGCAGAAAATGTTAGGGGCCGAGGATCTATATACAACTTCCTCCAGCACAAACTCGACCCTTGATCTCACTCTCCAGGACCTGCTAGCACTGATAGATAGGCCTGACACTGACTCAGTCAGGCCCAAAGCAAATGCCCATTGCAGGCAGGGACCTTGCCCCCCCAAAAATATAGGTAGTCCCAATGCTAACTGTCCATGTGGCTACTGCTCACAGTACCACCTCTTCAGGCCCTGCCAGCCCTCCTGGCCCACAGCTGCCTCTTTCCACTGCCCGTGCCACCACAGTCCACGCCACTGGCTCTGCACCCATCCCAGACTCTGCTCCCAGTCCTCTCAGGCGTGCCTCCCAACTGTGTGTCACTCACCAGCCCTCCTGGCTGTGACCTGTTGTTCCTCCCTGGAGACTTTGCCTGGCAGTGCTCTCCTGCTGTCCTCTCCTTGCTCCCGTGCCACCTGTCCAGGACACCTCCATGTGTCTTGAGAAGGGTCCTGTCTGCACCCTTTCCCCCCAGACCGGGGAGCTCCCTCTGGGCCACTACAGCCTAGCACTCCATCTCCAGCTTTCACCCCGAACAACTCCTCCCCCAGCTGGGCTGACCCTGAGTATTTATGGAGGCCTGCCCCCCGCCAATCCAGGTTGGGGATTGGTCAGGGCTCCATAGAATACTCCAGGTACTCCACCTCTCCTCCTTCCTTTCCAGAAGATTTCAGTATGTTCTGGAAAGAAGTGGGAAGTCTCGGTGATGCTGCCTGTGAGTCACTCAGCCCTGACCCAGAAGAAAAGCACACCAGCCAAGCCCGACAATTTACCTATCCTACACAAAAATCCTATTCTCACATCTAGCAACCTAGAGGGTACTACACTCATGTTTATTTGTGCTGTCTCTCTCTTTGTAGCTTCAAATGGAAATGCATACAAAGACAATTGCGGTCTTTCAACCTTTTGGTACCAGTTTGGTGAAGACCCTTTTATGACCCTAGTATAATTGTCCCCTGTATACAAAGCCATCTAGCTTGGTGTAGAAGAACTCAAACAGCCTGCACAGAGCCCTGACCTCATCCCTACTGACAAGGTGTGGGCAGGAGGGACATCTTCCCTGGGTACTGAGGTTTCATGTATAGTGGAGAGGGTGGGACGCCAAGAGCATATTGAAGGGGGGGATTTGTGTTGGGAGGGGCAATTGGGGGGTAAAAACTGATAGTAGTTCTGATTTAGGGGGATTTGTGTTGGGGGGGGGGGGGTGAGTGGATTTGTGTTAAGAGAGGGGATTTGGTGGAGGGGGAGGAAAATTGTGCTAGGAGGGGAATTTTTTGTTTGGGGGAGGGGGGGGGGGGGTTGTACTAGCAGGGGAAATGTAGGCGGTGGGTTTGTGCTAAGAGGGGGGCTTTGGAGTGGGGGGATGTGTACTTGGAGGTGAAATTTGAGGAGTAGAATATTTGTACTATGAGGGGTGACTTTTTTGGGTTGGGGCATTTGTATTGGGGGGATTTGGATGTTGGGGGGCAAAGATTTGTGCTAGGAGGGGGGATTTCAATGGACGGGGGGCAGAATTGTAATTAGAGGATTTTTATCTTGGGGGCGGGGCTCGGTTTGTCATGTTCACCCTGGGCTCTAGACTACTTTGTCCCGGCCCTGCCTACTGAGGACCTTTGGGGTGAATTGGAATGCCAATTGTGAGCCAGGTTCATCAGACCCAACCTTACCAATTCTCTTTTCAGTGATTGGGCACCAGATTACTCAGCTGGCCCTGTTGGTTATTGCCCTTTGAGGGCTCTGGGGAAAAAAAACTATTCCTAACCGGTGTTTCTAAAAGGTAGACGATGGTGGTTCCACAGAACAGATTCCTTGTTATCTATATGCTTAACCACTTCCCACCCGGCCTACAGCACAATGACAGCCGGGTGGTGGTTCTGTTATCCTGACTGGGCATCATATGACGTCCAGCAGGATAACATGCCGGCGCATTCCCCCCGGGGACGCACAGTGCGACGATCAGTGGTGTTCTGTGTCAGTCTGACCGCATCCCTGATTGTAGTAAGGAACCTCTGACAGAGGCTTCTTACCACGTGATCAGCTGAGACCAATCACAGCTGATCATCGCGTGAACCATTAAGTGCCGGTAAACCGCATTCCTCGGTTTGTGCTGCCAGGGAGCTCTCGGCGGCTCTCCCAGTCAGAGGAGGGTCTGTGCTGATAATCAGCACATTGATTATCAGCACAGCCCCCATCAGATGTGCCCATCAGCCGCCAATCAGTGCCCATCAGCTGCCAGTTAGTGCCTGTAACGGTCACCACCATTTACGATCTTCCATTCCACCAACCACGACAGCTTATCCGACACTCCACAATCCAGCAGACAGGACCCATTGGATTTTCCCCAGAAATAACGAGACACACAGCTCTGTTACTGGTTCCAAAATGAATGAATGCTTTAATGGTTAGCTCCCAGGTTTTTATACAGTTGCAAGCATGTGACAGTTAATTACAGGGACAATGAAACTCTCCACCCCCAACATCACACAATGGGGGCTTCAATTACACATTCAGATAGGCTAATTACTAATCATTATCCAGACAGCCTGGCTCCGCATTTAGAGGAGGTAATTACTACAGTTGGCAGGTCACATTCCACATCTTATCATCAATAGACTTTTCACACAAAACAGTGTCATTAGCATCACACAATGAAAGACCTTAGGAGCCAGGCTTAATTAACACAATGGACAACAGAATGCAATCACAGCTTTCATCACTACAGCCAGGTGGACTTAATTAGCATCTCAACAGTCTATGTTACACATTGAATGATTCACTCTCTGAATTATCATTAATGTCCCATCTCACATACAAAAACTGCTCTTTTTATCTCGCCCGGTGTCAGGTGCTGTCGGCAACTTTACCATTTCCGGGGCCCAGACAGACGTGACGGGGTACGAGAAGGGCTCCATCTTGCTCTCTGTGTCCTACCACATGGTCAAACGGGTCAACTGGTTTCAGATACGATGGAATCGCTTTAACCAGACAGTGGAGGGCCACCTGCTTATTTGTACCATTAGAGATGATGGCTTCGGGAAAAAGACGATTACATTGTTCCCGTCTGATGGCTATGAGAAGCGGATGAGGGTCGTTCCGGAGAATGGATCTCTGATTATCCAACATTTGAAGATGGAGGACAGTGGGACATACAGGGTCTATATGATGGACAATAATCAGACCGAATCTTTTGACATCAACGTTACGGTCAAAGACGGCCAGACTCAAGGTAAGGAAGCTACCATCAGCTACGGCCAGACTCACGGTAAGAACTGAGTCTTACGTCTGGCCAGTGGCGGCTGGTGCTCAACATTTTTGGGGGGCGCAAACGTAAAAAAAAGAAAAAAATTTAAAAAATTGCAGCCTCACTGTGCCCATCAAATGCAGCCACTGCGCCATCAATTGTCACCACTGTGCCATGCCATCAAATGCAGCCACTGTGGCATCAATCGTCACCACTGTGCCATGCCATCAAATGCAGCCACTGTGCCATCAATTATCACCACTGTGCCATGCCATCAAATGCAGTCACTGTGCCATCAATTTGCACCACTGTGCCATGCCATCAAACGCAGTCACTGTGCAATCAATTATCACCACTGTGCCATGCCATCAAATGCAGTCACTGTGCCATGCCATCAAATGCAGTCACTGTGCCATCAATTATCACCACTGTGCCATGCCATCAAATGCAGTCACTATGCCATCAATTCGCACCACTGTGCCATGCCATCAAAAGCAGTCACTGTGCCATGCCATCAAACGCAGCCGCTGTGCCATGCCATCAAACGCAGTCACTGTGCCATGCCATCAAACGCAGCCGTTGTGCCATGCCATCAAACGCAGTCACTGTGCCATGCCATCAAACGCAGTCACTGTGCCATGCCATCAAACCCAGCCACTGTGCCATCAATTGTCACCACTTTGCCATGCCATCAAACACAGCCACTGTGCCCCTCAATTGTCGCCACTGTGCCAATTGTCACCACTATGCCCCTTAATTGTCGCCACTGTGCCAATTGTCACCACTGTGCCATTTAATTGTCGCCACTGTGCCCATTGATGCCACTGTGCCCATTGATGCCACTGTGCCCCTTGTCACTACTGTGCCCATTGTTGCCACTGTGCATGTCACTGTGCTCTTTAATTGTTGCCACTGTGCCCATTGTCACTACTGTGCCCATTGATGCCAATGTGCTCTTTGTCGCCTCTGTGCCCATTGTCGCCGCTGTGCCCTGTAAAATGCACTTACCTTAATCATTCGACGTCCCTCGATGTCTTCTCCCGCCTTGGTGACGCTTCAGCCAATCAGGTTACCGATAACCAGAATCGGCGAACCTGATTGGCTGAGACGGGGCGTCAGTCTTATCCAAGGAACGCACCCCCCGTACGTTCCAAGGATAAGACATCCGGGAGACGAGGGCTGTACTCGGCTGTACTTCCGCACAGCCAACCAGCTGCCGTTATTCAGGTGGTCGGCGCTCAATTTCCGGCCACCTGAATAGACCAGCGGCAGCCGGCAACAATAACATACATTCATGCAATGCAATGAATGTATGTTATTTTCAGTGGCGGTGCGGAGAGCCAGAGGGGGCGGCGCTCCAGCGCCCTCTATGGACGGACCGCCGCTGCGTCTGGCCTAGTTCTATACTGCTTTAGGTCACTGAGCACAACGCAGTTGACGTACAACACTACGACGAGCCAAGAAAAATTAAGTTCAATGACCCCGGGCTTGCACAGGATTTTTTGGGCGTCGGAATTGCATACAGACGATCGGAATTTCCGACAAGAACTTTTGTTGTCGGAAAAATTGAGAACCAGCTCTCAAACATTTGTCGTCGGAAATTCCCACAGCAAATGTCCGATGGAGCCTACACACGGTCGGAATATCCGACCAAAAGCTCCCATTGAACATTTGTTGTTGGAAATTCCGACCGTGTGTACGCGGCATAACAGGACATCATGCGAAGGAGGTAGAACCCATAAATGATTGTCTTCCCCATATTCCTGCAGCATACTTACTAACATCAGGATATCAGAATAAGGGAGAATATGGAAGGGAAAAAGCATGAAAAAGTGGGTGTGGCTACATTATGCGCAATATTGTATGTGGCCTAAGGGCCGAGCCTCTTTCTGAGATTTGTTGTTTACAAGTTAAAAAAAAAAAAATTTTGCTAGAAAATTACTTAGAACCCCCAAACATTATGGGCTAGATTCAGCAAGAATTTACGCCGGCGTATCTATAGATACGCAGCGTAAATTCAAAGCTGCGCCGGCGTATCTTCTTTCTGTATTCAGAAAGCAAGATACGCTGAAATTAGGCTAAGATCCGACCGGCGGATTCTATTTACGTCGTTTGTGTAAGGCTTTTCCGGCGTAACGTTGCTCCTGCTATTATGAGGCGTACGCAATGTTAAGTATGGACGTCGTTCCCGTGTCGAATTTTGAATTTTTTACGTTGTTTGCGTAAGTCGTTCGCGAATAGGGCTGGACGTAATTTACGTTCACGTCGAAAGCAATGACGATTTGCAGCGGAATTTCGAGCATGCGCACTGGGATTCTTTCACGAACGGCGCATGCGCCGTTCTTAAAAAAACGTAAAATACGCGGGGTCAACAATAATTTAAATAAAACACGCCCACATCATCCCCATTTGAATTAGGCAGGCTTACGCCGGCCCACATACGTTACGCCGTGGTAACTTAAGGCGCAAGTTCTTTATGAATACGCAACTTGCGCCCTAAGCGGGGGGACTGCCGCGAATAAATAAGCGCTGGGTGCCGCGACTTGAGAAGCAGGGGGCCGGCGCGAATTGAGTAGCGGGGGGCCTGCCACGAATTTAGAAACGGGGGGGCTGCCACCGACTCGAGAAGCGGGGGGCCGGTGCGAATTATTGAGAAGCGGGGGGGCTGCCACAAATTGAGAAGCGGGGGCTGCCACGAATTGAGAAGCAGGGGGGCTGCCTCGAGTTAAGGAGCGGGGGATCGGCGCGTTTTGAAAAGCGGGGGATTTGCCACCGCGAATTGAGGTCGGCGGGCTTTGGGTGCCGACGAACAAAAAAAAAGGGGGTTGCCATGGGGACTTCTGGGCCCCTTACAAAAAAAAAATAAAAAAAAATGTGTAAAAAAAATTATAAAAAAAAGGGGGGGATTGCCATCCGGCGGCCCTGGGGACTTCCGGGCCCCTTACAGGTGTACTGCCTGTACCCCCCTGATGGCGGCCCTGCCGGGCCTCTTACAAAAAAAAGAAAAGGGGGTTGACATCTGCCGGCCCTGGGGACTTCCCGGCCTCTTAGGCCCCGTACAGACGAGCGAACATGTCTGCTGAAACTGGTCCGCGGACCCTTTTCAGCAGACATGTTCGGTCGTCTGTACAGCCGAGCGGACAGGATTCCAGCGTACATTTGCCCGCCGGGCCTTTTTCGAGCGGGCAAATATTTCCAAACTTGCTTAGAAACATGCCCGCTGGAATCCTGTCTGCTCGGACATGTACGGTCGTCTGTACAGACTTACCGTACATGTCCGAGCAGCCGCCATCCCTCGCATGCGTCGAATGACTTCGACGCATGCGTGGAAGCATTGACCTTCCTGCGTCGCGCACGTTGCCGCGTCATCGTCGCGGCGACGGCACGGACACGTCACAGCGCTGTCTGTCCGCGCGGATTGCCTCTCATTTCTGTCTGATGGTGTGTACAACCATCAGACAGAAATCTCCGACCGGACATGTCCGATAAAAACGGTCCGGCGGACCGTTTTCAGCAGACTGTCCGGTCGTGTGTACAAGGCCTAACAGGTGTACTGCCTGTACCCCCCTGATGGCGGCCCTGCTGGGAAGACTACCCTGCAGTAGAGCGATCTGAAAGCGAGGCTTGAACCGTTCGTGGAGCGCAGTGTGGAAGGGATGATGATTTCGCTAGCGGTGAGGAGGACGGTCTATGTGGACCGCTTTATCCCGGATCCCTTTATACTTAGATGTGTCTCTTTTAATCATCAACCATGTGACTTGCTAAATGTTGTACCTTCATCAAATGTAATCATATTGCTACACTTAGAGGCGCCTCTCTTCTCTTTTATACTCAGTTGTGACGCTACTCTTATATCAAGACATCGCTTGTATATCAAGGCAAAATTCATTAAAACATTTTGCTCGCTCTCAAACCAAGTTACTCTCAAACCAAGGTTTTACTGTACTCTACTGTTCCTCTCTATCTACATCTATCAAATTGCTCAGAGCAACTGGAAAGGATACTTGTTCTTTACACTGACTGACATGCAGATGAGCACTTTAATGGAAATATGGAACAGCATTATATACAATGGGCTAGATTCAGAGAGAATTTACGCCGGCGTATCTATAGATACGCCGACATTAGCCTAAGATACGACTGGCGTAAGTCTCTTACGCCGTCGTATCTTAGGGTGCATTCTCACGCTGGCCGCTAGATGGCGCTCCCGACGTTCTCGGCGTAGAGTATGCAAATTACCTAGTTACGCCGATTCACAAACGTATGTGCGCCCGGCGGTAGTTTTTTTACGTTGTTTGCGTAAGGCTTTTTCGGCGTAACGTTGCTCCTGCTATTAGGAGGCGCAGCCAATGTTAAGTATGGACGTCGTTCCCGCTTCAAAATTTGAATTTTTTGCGTCGTTTGCGTAAGTCATTCGCGAATAGGGCTGGACGTAATTTACATTTAAAAACCAATACGTCGTTGCGGCGTACTTGAGAGCAATGCACACTGGGATATGTACATGGACGGCGCATGCGCCGTTCGTAAAACACGTCAATCACGTCAGGTCATAATACATTAGCATAAAACACGCCCCCCCTTCCACATTTGAATTACGCGGGCTTACGCCGACCCCATTTACGCTACGCCGCCGCAACTTACGGAGCAAGTGCTTTGTGAATACTGCACTTGCTCCGGTAAGTTGCGTACATACAATACGCTGCGCCGCCGTAACTAGGCGCGCAGGTTCCGTGAATCTGCCCCAATGACTTGCTACATAACACGTACTTGTGAACACTACACCGGTGTTTCAAGATAAAAGTATTTTTTTGGTCTTTTGATGACTGCTGGAGAGATGGAACTATTTTTTCATTAGCAGATCTTTTAGACGGTGCAGTACAGAAGCTGACACACCGCGAGTGCGGGGGGCCCCTGGGGGCCCTCTAGGAGCTGTCAGTGGTAGATAGTCATAGGTAGACAGCACAGAGCTCCTGCTGAGAACGGAGTCAGTTGAATACAGCGGGGGGCGTACACACCTGGGGGGGTCAGGGGGGTCCGTGCAGCACATCTGAGAGTCTGTGTTCAGAGGGATTAACCCCTTCTACCACTTCAGTCAGCGTAATGAGTAATGCTCTATAGATGAGACACCCCACCATCACACCTTCACACACCTAAAGCTCTTCTCCGAGGGGGTTCTCAGCATGTCTGTCTACAGATATTTCTCATATATTCCTTCTTCAGTTTCAGCAAAACAAGTCTCCCAGCAGAAAGAGTCATAGCTTACCCTAATGCCGCGTACACACGGTCGGAATCTCCGACAACAAATGTTCGATGTGAGCTCGTTGTCGGAAAATCCGACCGTGTGTAACTTCCGACAACAAATGTTTGAGAGATGGTTCTCAATTTTTCTGACAACGAAAGTTCTTGTGGGAAATTCCGACCGTCTGTAGCCAGTTCCGAGGCACAAAAATCCTACGCATGCTCGGAATAGATCGGCGCATGCTCAGAATCATTTAACTTAATTTTTCTCGGCTAATTGTAGTGTTGTACGTCACCGCGTTCTTGACGTTCGGAATTTCCGATCACATTTGTGTGACCGTGTGTATGCGAGACAAGTTTAACCGCTTAAGGACCGCCTCCTGCACATCTACATCGGCAGAATGGCATGGCTGGGCACAGGCACGTACAGGTACTTCCTCTTTAAGTGCCCAGCCGCGGGTCGCGGGTGCGCGCCCGCGCCCCGGTCCGAAGCTCCGTGACCGCGGGACCCGCGGACCCGATCGCCGCTGGAGTCCCGCGATCGGTCCCCGGAGCTGAAGAACGGGGAGAGGTGAGTGTAAACATACCTTCCCCGTTCTTCACTGTGGCGCCATCATTGATTGTGTGTTCCCTTTTATAGGGAAACACAATCGATGACGTCACACCTACAGCCACACCCCCCTACAGTTAGAAACACATATGAGGTCACACTTAACCCCTTCAGCGCCCCCTGTGGTTAACTCCCAAACTGCAATTGTCATTTTCACAGTAAACAATGCATTTTTAATGCATTTTTTTTGCTGTGAAAATGACAATGGTCCCAAAAATGTGTCAAAATTGTCCGAAGTGTCCGCCATAATGTCGCAGTCATGAAAAAAAATCGCTGATCGCCGCCATTAGTAGTAAAAAAAAAGAATAAAAATGCAATAAAACTATCTCCTATTTTGTAAACGCTATAAATTTTGCGCAAACCAATCGATAAACGCTTATTGTGATTTTTTTTTACGAAAAATATGTAGAATAATACGTATCGGCCTAAACTGAGGGAAATTTTTTTTTATCTCTTTTTGGGGGACATTTATTATAGCAAAAAGTAAAAAATATTGATTTTTTTTCAAAATTGACGCTCTATTTTTGTTTATAGCGCAAAAAATAAAAACCACAGAGGTGATCAAATACCACCAAAAGAAATCTCTATTTGTGGGAAAAAAAGGACGCCAATTTTGTTTGGGAGCCACGTCACACGACCACGCAATTGTCAGTTAAAGCGACGCAGTGCCGAATCGCAAAAACTGGCCAGGTCCTTTAGCTGCCTGAGGCTGGGTTCACACTACTACACTACTTTCATCCTACTTTGCTCTGTGTTCAATGTTTCCCTATGAGAGCGTCTTGTAGCGTCCTACACAAGTCGGTCCGACTTTGAAAATGCTCCCTGTACTACTTTTGGTCCTACATTGATCCTACTTCAGGCCCATTGAATATCATTGAAGTCGGACCAAAGTAGTATCCTGTTCATGAAAGTAGGATGGATGTAGGACCAATGTAGGACCAATGTAGCAGAGCAAAGTAGGATGAAAGTAGTGTAGTTGTGTGAACCCAGCCTAAAAGTCCGGGTCTTAAGTGGTTAAGCGAACAATCCGTCGAAAAAAAAAAAGGGTTTTGATGTCGGAATGTCCGATCGTGTGTACGCGGCATAAGTCTCTGTCACATTACCCCCCAACCCAAGAGTTCTCAAAGAACCTAGCCAGGTTATAGCAGATCGTTATCCCTCATTTTTAAGGAGAGCTTACTGATGGGAATGGTAACAGCTGATTGGCAAAAAAAACAACCGTGATATCAATATTCATAAGGGCAGAGATATGAAAGACTGGTCAGCCTAACATCAATAGTATGTCAACTATTGGAAGGCATGATAAAAGACCTCATCAAAAATTGCAGTTCTCTTACTGACACCCCCTGTATCTCTTACAATACCCCTCCCTGTAACTATAACGTTAACGATCCCTATAACCTGTTTAGGTTTTCAAATACAGTGGAACCTTGGATTACAAGCATAATCCATTCCAAAGCAAAGTTTCCCCCATAGAAGTCAATGGAAACAAAGATAGTTTGTTCCCGCATTGACTTGTATGTTATGCACTACCGCATGTGGCCAGAGGTGGGGGGGCTCCAGAGAGTCTCGGAAATTTTCGGATACAGCTCGGCTGATCTCGGAAACCCTCGCAAAGGTTCGGAAACACTCAGGAAAAGTGATTCCGAGTATTTTCCAACGGCTCCGAACCATTCCGAGTGTCACCAGCGCCCCCGCACTTCTGGAAAAAAATGCGGTACTGCACACCCCATTAGCTTGAATTCTGCTTGTTTTGCGAGACAACGCTCGCAAACCGAGTCAGGATTTAAAAAAAAAGTTGATTGTTAACTGCGTTACTCGTAAACCAAGGTTCCACTGTACATTAATAGTAAAAAGGCAAGGTAAGAACATATTGGTCCCATAAAGGATGATCAGGGGAGGTCAGTCACAAGTCACAAGGAGAAGGCAACTGTATAAATACGTTCTTCTGAATGAAAAGAAGGTGTATAATAAACAGGCCAGTAATGTTACATTGTATTGATTGTACCTTTGTGGCTAACAGAAACCAGTGTTCAAAAAAGACTAGAAAAATAAAATCACCAGGAGTGGGTGGCTTACACCCAAGAGTTCTCAAAGAACTTAGCCAGGTTATAGCAGATCGTTATCACTAGTTTTTAAGGAGCGCTTACTGATGGGAATGGTAACAGCTGATTGGCAAACTAGCAAATGTGGTACCAATATTTATAAGGGCAGAGATATGAAAGACTAAAGACTGGTCAGTCTAACATCAATAGTAGGTAAACTATTGAAAGGCATGATAAAAGATCTCATCAAAAATTGCAGTTCTCATACAGTACTGTATCTTTCACAATAGCCCTCCTTGTAACTATAACATTAACGATCCCTATAATCTGTTTTGGTTTTCAAATACATTAATAGTAAAAAGGCAAGGGAAGAACATATTGGCCCCATAAAGGATGATCAGGGGAGGTTGGTCACAAGTGACAAGGAGAAGGCATGTCATGAATATGCATCAAGTCTGTCTGCTTACCTGAGCTCCATGTGTTCATTAGAGGCTGACCCTGTTCTGGTTTCCCTTTTTATCACTTCCTCTTCCTGTATGGCTCCACCCTAGTCCATCCCAGGAAGCCTATATTAACCGTTGCTCTACAGGTCTGCAGTGCTGTTCAACAGTGTTCCTTTGCTTAGTTCCTGTCTGCAGTGTAGTTTGCTAGTTCCTGTTTGCAGAGTGCTACGTTCATCTTCTGTGTACCGTTTTGGCTTGTTCCCGACTTCCTTGTCTGCCTGTGCCCCTGACTATTTGCATGTCCCACGGTTATCCTTGTCTGCCTGTTGCCCTGACCTCGGCCTGTCCATCACCACTGTTTGTCCTGCTGACTGCTTCCCCTTTCTCCCTGCGGAGTGTGACTTGAGGAATCTCGGGGATGCGACCTGGACCCAGTTGCGGCCAAGACCATCCTTACCATCAAAGGCTCTGATGAATACAAAACTGGGTCTTAGACTCCGCGCCCTGGGTGATCTTAGGTTCACGCTTCGTCTCTGCTAGCAGTGGTCGGCCATAGGATTCACCACCTGTGGTGCATCCCTGACCCCAACGGGGTGCACTTGTCACCTGGCTACAGGTGACCTGACAAGGCAACTGTATAAATACGTTCTTCTGAAGGAAAATTAGGTGTATACAAAACAGGCCACGAATGTATTGATTGTACCTTTGTGGCTAACAGAAACCAGTGTTCAAGAAAGACTAGAAAAATAAAATCACCAGGAGAGGACGGCTTACACCCAAGTGTTCTCAAAGAACTTACAGTGTAGGTAGTTTTTTTTTAAGGAGAGCTTACTGATGGGAATGGTAACAGCTGATTGGCAAAATAGCAAACGTGGTACCAATATTTATAAGGGCAGAGATATGAAAGACTAAAGACTGGTCAGCCTAACATCAATAGTATGTAAACTATTGGAAGGCCCCTGTATCTCTCACAAAGAAAACTGGGGTTGGGACTTTAAATGAGGCGTATGAAAAACACACGCCTCCATCCCTATTGAATACAAAAAAAGGGGGGGTTTTTGGGACTTTAAATGAGATGCGTTTTTAAACAAACAGTAGTATAAGTAAAATAGTAAACGTTTACTATTTTACTTATACTACTGTATCTCTCACAATACACCTCCCTGTAACTATAACATTAACAATCCCTATAATCTGTTTTGGTTTTCAATTACATTAATAGTAAAAAGGCAAGGTAAGAACATGTTGGCCCCATAAAGGATGATCATGGGAGGTTGGTCACAAGTGACAAGGAGAAGGCAACTGTATAAATATGTTCTTTTGAAGGAAAATATGGTGCATAATAAACAGGCCAGTAATGTTAATAACATTGTACCTTTGTGGCTAACAGAAACCCGTGTTTACAAAAAATAATGGAAAAATAAATCACCAGGAGTGGATGGCTTACACCCAAGAGTTCTCAAAGAACTTAGCCAGGTTATAGCAGATCATTATCCCTAATTTTTAACCGAGGACCGAGCCTCTTTCTGAGATTTGTTGATTACAAGCTAAAAACTATTTTTTTTGATAGAAAATTACTTAGGACCCCAAACATTATAATTTATTTTTCTAATACCCTAGAAAATAAAATGGTGGTCGTTGCAATACTTTCTGTCACACCATATTTGCACAGCTGTCTTACAAATACACTTTTTTTAATTAAAAAATAAGACAGCAGTAAAGTTAGCCCAATTTTTTTTTTCATATTTTGAAAAATAATGTTACGCCGAGTAAATTGATACCCAACATGTCACACTTCAAAATTGCGCCCGCTCATGGAATGGCGACAAACTCTTTCACTTAAAAAACGTAAGTAATTTTTTTTCCTTCACTGATGTACGCTGATGCAGCTGCACTGATGGGCACTGATAGACTGCACTGATGAGACGGCACTGATGAGACAGTACTGATTGGCACTGAAGAGTAGACATGTGCAATTCGTTTAGTTCCGAATACATTTTTTAACGAATTTTCACAAATTTGTTAATTCCGAAATTTCAGAATTTTTTTTTTTTCGGATTTCTGAATTTTCGGAAAATTCATAATTTTGGAAAATCGGAAATTCGAAAATCGGAATACTGAAAATTTCTGGGTTTTTTCCGGGTGCTGGGCACCTGAATTACAGCGGTGGGGTATTTTTTTGGAAGCACCTGATTTTTCGCGCAAAATTGGTCTAAGCAAAATTTGATTTTGATGTATACTTTGAAGAAATTTCAGCACAGGTGAAAACCATACAGAGGATAACCTCTGGTTGGGTCGGGGGTCAGAGGTGTCATTAGGCATTGAGTTATGGGCCACAGAAAACGTATCACTGCATTGTATACATTTCTATGAAGCATCATGGCTGCATGATACCATTTTAGGCTTACCCACTCATGGTGGCATTAGTAAAATAATGTGACGGGGTGGACATAACTATGGTGGACTTATGTATCAGAATTGTCATCTCTCATTCCAGGTCTGGAGAATGCGTTCACCATGGACAAGGCGCCATCGCTGGAAGGACAATTGACCTGCTCTTGCAACAACAGCGGTGTGGATGTTCCCACCACGGCCTGGATCATCTTCAGCAGTCGTCTGTCCTCTGTCCTCATCACTATGCTAGTCTTTCTCACCCTCCACATCCGAGGCAGGAAGGCCCAGAGGCAGAGAATGATGTCTCGGCTCTATAAATATCGTTAGTCATGCCTACTCTTCTGGACCTTGTGACTGCCAATATATGTGAAGGAAGTCCAGTCTTTGACATATGAAGACCTGTGAAAAAATTTGGCATGGTGCCCCCCCCCCCCCCATGAACTCTCCCATCAGACTTATATCTGCCCAACTATCCTGATACCGTAGCACAATATAAACCACTGTATCCAAGATTAGAAGCACAGATCAGTCCGTCTGGTTCCTGTGTGCGCCCACCAGGGGAGGGGTGGCAGCCTTAGACCTGGGGGGCAAGTCCAGTCAAGTGGCCCATTGAACTGTCGAATCAGCTCACCATCCATGGCCCATCTGGTTTTTCAATGCAGCCTCACCAGTGCCCATCAGTGCAGTCAACTCCAGTGCAAATCAATGCAGCCTGATCACTGGGACAGGTTGTATGGGGGTCAGCTAGGGGTGTCAGGGTCTCTCAACCTCAGTGATCTCAGCTCAGCAAGTCCTTGCACGCCACGGCCTCTTGGGGGGGTAATGCTCCTGGTCCTGGGGTCAAGTTGCAGCCAGCGCCCAGCCCTGCAGCCCTGCGTCTAACTCCCTGGCATGCCCTGCCTCTGCCTGCTTCCAAGAATCCGGTCCCAGGGAGTTGTAGTTTCCTCTGCGCTACTCTGTTTTCCACCCACCCGGAGCTTGAGCGTGGACTACAACTCCTGGAATGCAACAGCTAGTGGTCAGCCCGACTTCCAAGACCAGAATAAAAAATAAAATGGTAGAGGGCATTTTGAACATAAGTAAGGGCGGCCTAGGAGGCAATTGCCACCCTGCCCCCCCGGCCAAGCCCTCCCCTGGCACCCACCCACCTTGACAGATTTCTGTTCACGTATCTGGGCTTCGTGGGTTATTCTCTTTAGTTCTGGACTGGGAACGGCTCTTGCTTTTTCTGCCCCGGCTCCTGGATCGGCTCTTGCTCTTCTTTTCCCGGCTCCTGGAAAGGGAACAGCTCTTGCTCTTCTTTCCCCGGCTCCTGGAAAGGGAACGGCTCTTGCTCTTCTTTCCCCGGCTCCTGGAAAGGGAACGGCTCTTGCTCTTCTTGCCCCGGCTCCTGGATAGGGAACGGCTCTTGCTCTTCTTTCCCCAGCTCCTGGAAAGGGAACGGCTCTTGCTCTTCTTTCCCCGGCTCCTGGAAAGGGAACGGCTCTTGCTCTTCTTGCCCCGGCTCCTGGATAGGGAACGGCTCTTGCTTTTTCTGCCCCGGGTCCTGGATCAGCTCTTGCTCTTCTTTCCCCGTATCCTGGATAGGGAACGGCTCTTGCTCTTCTTGCCCCGGCTCCTGGATAGGGAACGGCTCTTGCTCTTCTTTCCCCAGCTCCTGGATATTGAACGGCTCTTGCTCTTCTTGCCCCGGCTCCCGGATCGGGAACAGCTTTTGCTCTTCCTGCCCCGGGTCCTGGATTGGGAACAGCTTTTGCTCTTCCTGCCCCAGGTCCTGGATTGGGAACAGCTTTTGCTCTTCCTGCCCCAGCTCCTGGATAATGGACGGCTTTTGCTCTTCCTCCCCCGGCTCCTGGATAGGGAACGGGTCTTGCTCTTCTTTCCTTGACTCCTGGATAGGGAAAGGCTTTTGCTCTTCTTGCCCCGGCTCCTGGATGGGGGAAAGGCTCTTGCTCTTCCTGCCCCGGGTCCTGGATCGGGAATGTCTATTGCTCTTCTTGCCCCGGCTCCCGGATCAGGAACGGCTTTTGCTCTTCCTGCCCCGGCTCCTGGATCGGGAACGGCTTTTGCTCTTCCTGCCCCGACTCCTGGATAGGGAACGGCTATTGCTCTTCTTGCCCTGGCTCCTGGATGGGGGAAAGGCTCTTGCTCTTCCTGCCCCTGGATCAGAAATGGCTTTTGCTCTTCCTGCCCCAGCTCAATGATCGTGAAAGACTTTTGCTCTTCCTTCCCCCAGCTCCTGGATCGGAAACGACTTTTGCTCTTGCCCCGACTCCAGGATTGGGAACGACTTTTGCTCTTTCTGCCTTGGCTCCTGGATCTAGAACGACTCCTGAACCTTTTCATGGGACTTCTAGATCGGGATAAACTTCGGCTTGCGCTTTTTTCATACTCCAACTCAACTAACGAATCCATGATTCAATGCTGAAGACCGGTGCTCAGGCTGGGATGTTCCATTCCCAATACTGTCAATCCATGGTATAAAAAATTCCGGCAACTCTGTGTGCTTTTCTTCTTGAACTTTATTGGCTACCTGTGAATTGAGACAGTATACAAAATACTAACGCGTTTCATAGAACTATCAGGAAGGCTATTAAACGCGTTAGCATTTTGTACACTGTGTCAATTCCTATGTAGCCGATAAAGTTTGTTAAGAAGAGTACACTGAGTTGCTGAGACTTTTTTTTATCATGGAATGTATCCAAGATTGGTGCCATGGACCTGATGAGGATCTACCTACCTCTCATGTATTGGAAAAGTGCTACTGCTCTTTAGCCTGATCCTACATTGCCTTCGGAGATCCCCTTGATCCAGATGAAAACATTGGCCCAGATTCAGAGAGCAATTGCGTCTGCGTAACCATAGTTACGCAGCGCAATTGCTTACTTGCCCCGGCGTAACGAATGCTCCTGATTCAGGAACCTCGTTACGCCGACTGCAGCCTAAGATATGCGTGGCATAAGGCTCTTATGCCCTCATATCTTAGGCTGCATTCTTACGTTGGCCGCTAGGTGGCGTTCCCGTTGTGGTCAGCGTATAGTAGGCAAATTGCATACTAACGCCGATTCACAACGTTACGCGAGCCCTGCGTACGCAGTTTACGTCGTTTGCGTACGTCGTTTTTTTTGCGTAAGGCTGCCCCTTCTATAGCAGGGGCAGCCAATGCTAAAGTATACCCGTCGTTCCCGCGTCACGAAATTTACGTCGTTTGCGTAAGTGAATCGTGAATGGCGCTGGACGCCATTCACGTTCACTTTGAAGCAAATGACGTCCTTGCGACGTCATTTACCGCAATGCACGTCGGGAAAGTTTCCCGACGGAGCATGCGCACTACGCTCGGCGCGGGAACGCGCCTAATTTAAATGATTCCCGCCCCCTACGGGATCATTTAAATTGCGCGCGCTTACGCCGGGCATTTTGCCGGAGCGCCCACGCAATTTACAGAGCTACTGCTACGTGAATCCTGGGTAGCGCAGAAAATTTGCGGGGGCGCAGGGCAAAAACGGTGCCCTGCGCCTACGTAAAAAAAGCGCAAATGTTACTGAATCTACCCCATTGAATGTGGGTCCTTTAGGATCCCAGCACTGCTCATGGTAGGGAACACCTACCAGGCATCCTTGCCCGGCCTAACCAGCACTCGCTGGGAAACTTTCACACCCATCCTGACCTAACCAGCAATGGACCTGACTGTGACCTCCCAATACGTAGAGGTATTTCCAGGAGACGTCTCTATACAGAGGTTACAGGAAGGCGATGGCCACATGGAGTCCGGCCTAGTTTAGAGAGTTTAGAGAGTTGTGGAGTGAGAGGAGAGACCCGTTACCTACCTCGTCCACACCAGTACCTGACCTCATAAATGCTCTTTTGGAAGAACGATCAGACATTACCATAGACACCCTCCTAAACCTTGTGGACAGCCTTCCCAGAAGAGGTGAAGCTGTTATAGCTGCAAAGGGCGGAGCCAACTCAACATTGAACCCTCCGGACTAAGACTGGGGTGTCATTAACCACTTCAATACCGGGGGGCACTTACACCCCCTTCCTGCCCAAGCCAATTTTTAGGCGTCTGCGCTGTCGCTGTATAAATGACAATTGCGCGGTCGTGCTACACTGTACATAGACAGAATTTATATCAGTTTGTACCCACAAATAGAGCTTTCTATTGGTGGGATTTGATCACCTCTGCGGGATTTTATTTTTTGCTAAACAAATAAAAAAAAAAAATCTTTTATTTCTGTTATAAAATATTTGTAAGTACGTTTTTTCCTTCACTGATGGGCACTGATAAGGTGGCACCAATGAGGTGGTACTGATGGGTACTGACGATGGGCACTGATGGGTGGTACTAATATGCAGCACTGATGGGCATTGATAGGCAGCACTGTTGGGCACTCATGGGTGGCACTCATGGGCATTGATAGGCAGCACTGATGGGCACTGATAGTCGACACTGATGGGCACTGATAGGCTGCAATGATGGGTACTTATGGGTGGCACTCATAGCCGGCACTGCTGGGCACTGATGGGCACTGATAGGCGACACTTATGGGCACTGAAAGGCTGAAATGATGGGTACTTATGGGTGGCACTGATAGACGGCACTGATAGGTGGCACTGCTGGGCACTGATATGTGGCACTGATGGGCATTGATAGGTGGCATTGATGGGCAGTCATGGGCACTGATAGGCGACACTGATGGGCACTAAAAGGCTGTAATGATGGATACTTATGGGTGGCACTGAAAGGTGGCACTGCTGGGCACTGATACATGGCACTGGTAGGCATTGTGGATGGGCACTGATTGGCAGCTTTTTACTTTTTACCAACTGATTGGCAGCTGCCTGGGCACAGATTGGCATTTCCCTGGAGGTCTAGGGGGGCATACCTGGTGGTCCAGTGTGGTGGCCATCCCTAGTGGTTCCGGCGGCATCCTGTTGGTCCTGGGTGGGCATCCGAGGGGGGGCTGCGCTGATATACAATCAGCACAGACCCCCCCGTCAGGCGAGCAGCTGATCTGCTCTCCTCTACTCGTGTCTGTCAGAGTGAGGAAAAGCCGATCAACGTCTCTTCCTGTTTACATCGTGATCAGGTGTGATTGGACACGGCTGATCACGTGGTAGAGCCTCCATTCGGAGGCTCTTTACCGAGATCGGTGCAGCGGTGTGTCAGACTGTATTGAATACGGTGATGAGTGTTTTTAATATTTGTACAAGAAACCTTGAAGTGGAAGTAAACCCCCCTATCGTTTTCAGCCGAGGAAGCCGCCATCTTTGCCTCGGTTTAATCTACAACTGCCATATAGTGCTGACCATGTGATCAGCCATTGGAGGGTTTGACAGTTTGGTTGAGAGCACAACCAATGGGAGTGTTACCTTTCCGGCACGTGCCGGATGGGTTTAGGGATGGGTTTACTTCCGCTTTAAGTTTTTTTATATAGTTCTTGATGTGTTTCCGATATCTATATGCCCTCCGTAATGACAACAATGGCCCAGATTCAGGTACATTTGCGCGATATTTGTGGGGGAGCAGGGCAACGATTTTGCCCTGCGCCCCCGCAAATATTTTGCGCTGCCCTTGATTCACGGAGCAGTAGCTCCGTGAATTGCGAGGGCGCGCCGGCAAATTTGCCCGGCGTAAGCGCGCGCAAGTTAAATGATCCCGCCTGGGGCGGGAATCATTTAAATTAGGCGCGCCCCCGCACCGAGCGTACAGCGCATGCTCCGTCGGGAAACTTTCCCGACGTGCATTGCGGCAAATGACGTCGCAAGGACGTCATTTGCTTCAAAGTGAACGTGAATGGCGTCCAGCGCCATTCACGAAGCACTTACGCAAACGACGTGAAATTCAAATTTCACGTCGCGGGAGCGGCGGCTATACTTTAGCATTGGCTGCCCCTACTATTAGAAGGGGCAGCCTTGCGCTAAAGTTGCAGTACGGAAACTCCGTACCTGGCTTGCGCGGGGCCCACGCAAGTTTGTGAATCAGTTGGTAGTATGCAATTTGCATACTACACGCTGATACACAATGGGAGCGCCCCCTAGCGGCACACGCAAGAATGCAGCCTAAAATCTGCGAGGCATAAGAGCCTTATGCCGCGCATATCTTAGGCTGCAGTCGGTGTAACGAGGTTCCTGAATCAGGAGCACTCGTTACACCGGAGCAAGTAAGCACTTGCGCTGCGTAACCTATGGTTACACAGGCGCAATTGCTTCTTGAATCTGGGCCAGTGTTGGTATCTTAGGGTTTATATAAACTTTTATGTTTTTATACTTGGCCGGTAGTTAAAATGGAGGCCTCCAAAACATATTCTTTGTGCTCGGGGGCCCTTTGGTAATCTTGCCCCCCCCCCACCGCCGATTGTCAAATCTTCATCTGGAAATGGCCCTCACGTGTCAAAGTCTGACGGCCTTCAAACCAACGCTGAGAAAATCTCTGACACCTTTATTGGAGGTTTTGTTTTGTCTCAAGTCAGCGCCGCGCGTTCTTATGAAAAGCGCCGCGGCGAAGGAGTGACATCCTTACTGTGAGGACAATCCAATAACCCGAGAGATGAAACCTGCGGCTGGTCCTTGTGACAGGAGATGAAACGTCTCTGACGTGGGAAGACAATGAAGATGGTTTTATACCGACAATGAAGAGAGGCGGCCAAACCTGCGCCGAGTCCGAGGATCCGGAGATTCTGGGATTCCCATTTTCATTTTCTCTCTTTTTTTTGTTTTCCCCCCAAAAAAACTTTCTCTAGCCAATGTCATTATCTATCTCTGTGGAAAGGGTGTGTGGTTGGAAACGCCCCCAAATATGCAACTAACAAGGTTTATGTATTATTATATTACACACACATATATACTGGGGTAGATTCAGGTACCTTTTGCGCTTTTTTTACGGAGGCACAGGGGAACGTTTTTGCCCTGCGCCCCCGCAAATTTTCTGCGCTACCCGCGATTCACGGAGCAGTAGCTCCATAAATTGCGTGTGCGCTCCGGCAAAATGCCAGGCGTAAGCGCGCAACAATTTAAATGATCCCGTAGGGGGCGGGAATCATTTAAATTAGGCGCGTTCCCGCGCCGAGCGTAGAGCGCATGCTCCGTCGGGAAACTTTCCCGACGTGCATTGCGGTAAATGACGTCGCAAGGACGTCATTTGCTTCAAAGTGAACATGAATGGCGTCCAGCGCCATTCACGATTCACTTACGCAAACGACGTAAAATTCGAACATCGCGACGCGGGAACGCCGGGTATAGTTTAGCATTGGCTGCCCCTACTATTAGAAGGGGCAGCCTTACGCTAAACACGCCATACGGAAACGACGTAACTTGCGTACGCAGGGGGCGCGCAACATTGTGAGTCGGTGTTAGTATGCAATTTGCATACTATACACTGACCACAATGGGAGCGCCCCCTAGCGGGCATCGCAAGAATACAGCCTAAGATATGCGTGGCATAAGAGCCTTATGCCGCGCAGATTTTAGGCTGCAGCCGCCTTAACGAGTTCTCTGAATCAGGAGCATTCGTAACGCCGGAGCAAGTAAGCAATTGCGCTGCTTAACTATGGTTACGCAGGCGCAATTGCTTACTGAATCTGGGCCAATATGAAGAGAGGCGGCCAAACCTGCGCCGAGTCCGAGGATCCGGAGATTCTGGGATTACGATTTTCATTTTCTCTCTTTTTTTTTTTGTTTTCCCCAATAAAAAAAAACTTTCTCTAGCCAATGTCATTATCCATCTCTGTGGAAAGGGTGTGTGGTTGGAAACGCCCCCAAATATGCAACTAACAAGGTTTATGTATTATTATATTATGGGATGTACACACACATATATACTGTATATACACTATGGCCCAGATTCACGTAGAACCGGGCAAATCTGCGGCGGCGTAACGTATGACATTTACGTTACTCCGCCGCAAGTTTTACGGGCAAGTGCTTGATTCACAAAGCACTTGCCTGTAAAGTTGCGGCGGCGTAGCGTAAATCCCCACGGCGCAAGCCCGCCTAATTCAAATGATCCGGGTAGGGGGCGTGGATCATTTAAATTAGGTGCGTTCCCGCGCCGAACGTACTGCGCATGTGCCGTCCCTAAAATTTCCCGACGTGCATTGCGGTTAATGAATTCGTGAACGTAAATGGCGTCCAGCGCCATTCACGGACGACTTACGCAAACGACGTAAAATTTTCAAATCGCAACGCGGGAACGACGTCCATACTTAACATTGGCTGCGCCTCCTAATAGCAGGAGCAGCTTTACGCCGAAAAAGCCTTAACGCAAACGACGTAAAAAACGAACGCCGGGCGCACGTACGTTTGTGAATCGGCGTATCTAAGAAATTAGCATATTCTACGCCGACAACAACGGAAGCGCCCCTAAGCGGCCAAAGTTATATTGCACACAATTCTACGCCGCCGCAATCAAGTTACGTCGGTGGAGGAAGCCTATTTATTCAGCATAACTGCCTTTGTGAATCGGCGTAACGCTACGCGGGCGCGGAATTAAAATTACGGCGGCGTATCTGGAGATACGCCGCCGCAAAAGGTACCTGAATCTACCCCACTATTGCCAAAAGTATTGGGACGCCGGCCTTTACACGCACATGAACTTTAATGGCCTCCCAGTCTTAGTCCGTGGGGTTCAATATTGAGTTGGCTCCGCCCTTTGCAGCTATAACAGCTTCACCTCTTCTGGGAAGGCCGTCCACAAGGTTTAGGAGTGTGTCTATGGGAATGTTTGACCGTTCTTCCAGAAGAGCATTTGTGAGGTCAGGCACTGATGTTGGACGAGAAGCCCTGGCTCACAGTCTCCTCTCTGATTCATCCCAAAGATGAGGCCAGGACTCTGTGCAGGCCAGTCAAGTTCCTCCACACCCAAACTAACTCATTCATGTTTTTTTTGGACCTCGCTTTGTGCTCTGGTGGGCAGTCATGTTGGAACAGGAAGGGGCCGTCCCCAAACTGTTCCCACAAAATTGGGAGCGTGAAATTGTCCAAAATGTCTTGGTATGCCGACGCATAAAGAGATCCCTTCACTGGAACTAGGGGGCCAAGCCCAACCTCTGAAAAACAACCCCCCACACCATAATCCCCCCCACACCATAATCCCCCCCCCCCCCCCCCAAATGATTTGGACCAGTGTACAAAGCAAGATCCATAAAGACATGGGTGAGCGAGTTTGGTTGGGGGAACTTGGCTTAGAGTGGAGACTGGGAGCCATGTCTTCTTGTTCAACATCAGCAGGAATTATGGGGCCCCTTACACAGCTTCAGGCATGGGCCCCCTGAAAGAAGCAGGGGGGGGGGGGGCTGCCGCGAATTGCGAAGCGGGGGGGGCCTTTACAAAAAAAAGAAGCAATAAAGCCATCCAGGGACCTCTGACCTCTGTAGGTATATATATATATATATATAAAAAGAAATAACAAAAAAGGGGGGAGGGTTGCCATCCGGGACCTCTGGGCCCTTTAATAAAAATAAGAAAAATAAACCTCTGGGCCCTTTTAAATATTAAAATATATATACAAAAAAATAAACATTTATATAAAAAAGAAAAGGGGGGGTTGCCATCCAGGGCCCTGGGGACCTCAGAGCCCTTTAATAAAATATATATATATATATATATATATATATATATATATATATATATATATATATGTGTATATTTATATAAAATAAATAAAAATAAAATAAATAAATAAAATAATATAAAAAAATATATATATTTTTTAATAAATGTATTTATTTTTTAATAAAAAAAAGGGGGGTTGCCATCCGGGACCCTGGGGACCTCTGGGCCCTTTAATAATAATAATAATAATAATAATAATAATAATAATATTATATATATATAAAAAATAAAATATAAATAAAAAATAAAAGAAATAAAAAAATATATAAAAAAATTAATTGGCCCTTTAATAAAAAATTAAATACAAATAAATAAAAAAAGGGGGGTTGCCATCTGGGGGCCTCCGGGCCCCTTACAGGTGTACTGCCTGTACCCCCCTGATGGCGGCCCTGAACATCAGTGCCCTGACCTCACAAATGCTCTTCTGGAAGAATGGTCACACATTCCCATAGACACACTCCTAAACCTTGTGGACAGCCTTCCCAGAAGAGGTGAAGCTGTTATAGCTGCAAAGGGCGGAGCCAACTCAATATTGAACACTACAGACTGAGACTGGGATGCCATTAAAGTTCAAAATATATATACAGTAAAACCTTGGTTTGAGAGTAACTTGGTTTGAGAGCGTTTTGAAAGACAAGCAAAATGTTTTAATACATTTTGCCTTGATATACAAGCGATGTCTTGATATAAGAGTAGCGTCACAACTGAGTATAAAAGAGAAGAGAGGCGCCTCTAAGTGTAGGAATATGGTTACATTTAATGAAGGTACAACATTTAGCAACTTATCGCTACACTTAGAGGCGCCTCTCTTCTCTTTTATACCCTTTAAAAAAAATGCTTTGATATACAAGTGCTTTGGATTACAAGCACGTTTCTGGAATGAATTATCCTCGCAAACCAAGGTTTTACTGTATATGTATAGCCATGTCACCTCTTGTACCTGTATGCAGGGCAGTCATCAGGAATTCTGGGGCCCCTTACACAGCTTCAGGCATGGGCCCCCTGGAGCAGATAACCGGGGTTGCCATCTAGGGCCCTTTATTAAAAAAATTACCAAAAAAAAGGGGATTGCCATCCGGGGACCATGGGGACCTCTTGGCCTTTTAAAAAAAAAAGAAAAAAAAAAAGAAACCTCTGGGCCCTTTAATAAAAAATAAATAAAAAAATATATAACATTTTTTTTTTTTTTTTATAAAAAATAAATAAAAAAAGGGGGTTGCCATCCCTGGGGACCTCTGGGCCCTTTAATAAAAAAAAATATATTATATATAAAAAAAAAAAAAATATATATATATTTTAAATAAAAAATAAATTAAAAAAGGGGGGGTCGCCATCCGGGGGCCCTGGGGACCTCTTGGCCTTTTAAAAAAAAAAGAAAAAAAAAAGAAACCTCTGGGCCCTTTAATAAAAAATAAATAAAAAAATATATAATTTTTTTTTTTTTTTTTTTATAAAAAATAAATAAAAAAAGGGGGTTGCCATCCCTGGGGACCTCTGGGCCCTTTAATAAAAAAAATATATTATATATAAAAAAAATATATATATATATATATATATATATATATATTTTAAATAAAAAATAAATTAAAAAAGGGGGGGTCGCCATCCGGGGGCCCTGGGGACCTCGGGGCCCCTTACAGGTGTACTGCCTGTACCCCCCCCCCCCCCCTGATGGCGGCCCTGCCTGTATGACCCTTATGGACCAGACCAATTTTTTTTACATTTCCACTACATCACCGTCACGCCTCTCCACCTCATCCAATCAGAGGATTTAGCTTTAAAGTCATTGAAAAAGTGATTTCTAAATGTCGCCAGTGCTGAGCGGCCGACCTTCTGTGTTCACAATGCGGCAGGACGACCGCTCGGGACGGGACGCAGAAAGAAGTGGAGATCACTGCAGCGCCCACTAAAGGACCCCACAGATACATTGTTACCTTCGTCCAAACTGGATCAATGTAACTGTATGTAGAGATATTTAGCTGGATTCACGTAGGGCGGCGTATTTTTGAGCCAGCGTAGCGTATCGTATTTACGCTACGCCGCCTTAAGTCAGAGAGGCAAGTGCTGTACTCACAAAGCACTTGCCTCCTAAGTTACGGCGGCGTAGCGTAAATGGGCCGGCGTAAGCGCGCCTAATTCAAATTGTGAAGAGGTGGGGGCGTGTTTTATGCTAATGAATCATGACCCGACGTGATTGACGTTTTAAACGAACGGCGCATGCGCCGTCCGTGGACATATCCCAGTGTGCATTACTCCAAAGTACGCTGCAAGGACTTATTGCTTTCAACGTGAACGTAAATTACGTCCAGCCCTATTCACGGACGACTTACGCAAACGACGTAAATTTTTTCAAAATTCGACGCGGGAACGACGTCCATACTTAACATTGGCTAGTCCAGCTTTTTGTTCGACTAACTTTACTCCTGAAAACGCCTTACGTAAACGGCGTAGCTTTACTGCGATGGGCAAGCGTACGTTCGTGAATCGGCGTATCTCGCTGATTTACGCATTCTAGGCGTAGATCAGCATTCACGCCCTTAGCGGCCAGCGGAACTAGACAGCTAAGATACGACGGCGCAGGCCGTCGTATCTTAGCTACATTTAAGTGTATCTCAATTTAAGAATACACTTAAATGTACGACGGCGCAGATTCAGAGTTACGACGGCGTATCTACTGATACGCCGGCTTAACTCTCTGTGAATCTAGCTAATTCTGTACATACCGACATTCTACTGTAAGATAAGATCGGAATTCATTGATTTTTTTTTAGAGGGGGGTAAATCTCATGTCAATGTATTATTTTGCAGAATTTTTTTTATTTTTAATAGAATCTATAAATATATAAAATAGTTTTAAAAAAGTTGTATTTTTTCTGTTTTTATGGTAATTTTTCTGTAAATAAAATGATACATTTTACTATAATGTGTCCCCCAAATGCCCTTTCTGAAACAAATCCTGGCTAAGGTATTTGCAATGCTCATTTTCTTTTTTCATTTTCTTGTTATGTGATACTGAAAAAAGTAACAAACACAAAAAATAAAAAAAAAGTAAAGTATATACTGGAGAATAAGCCGAGTTTTTCAGCACATTTTTTTTGTGCTGAAAATGCCCCCCTCGGCTTATACTCGAGTCATCTTTTTGCACCTTATCTCCCAGGCTTTGGGGACCCGATACCAGTTCCCTGGACCCGACACTTGGCACACATGTAGCCCCACTCTTCATCTACAAGTGTGCAAAGTTTGCTGTCTGGGGGACCTACGGCCGGGGAGCACTGATTTTTCAAAGCCGGGCACCCCTTCCATAGACTCCCATGTTAAACAGTAATTTCTCTGGTAAATGTGAGGACCTGGTACTGGCCGGCCGTGGGTTCTCTGGACCCGAATCTTGGCACACATGTACCTGCAGTTCTCCTCTACAAGTGTGCCAAGTTTGCTGTCTGGGGGACCTACGGCCGCGGAGCACCGATTTTTCAAAGCCGGGCACCCCTTCTATATACTCCCATGTTAAACGTAAGTCTATTCATGGGCACAGTGAGGCATGGGCACAGTGAGGCATGGACACAGTGAGGCATGGGCACAGTGGGGCATGGGCACAGTGAGGCATGGGCACAGTGAGGCATGGGCACATTGAGGCATGGGCACAGTGAGGCATGGGCACAGTGAGGCATGGGCACATTGAGGCATGGGCACAGTGAGGCATGGGCACAGTGAGGCATGCAGATGAACACCCTAGGCTTATACACGAGTCAATACGTTTTCCCATTTTTTTTGTGGTAAAATGAGGTGCCTCGGCTTATACTCGGGTATATACGGTAAGCTTATTTTGGTCATTCTTGGTCATGGGGGGTGCACTTACTTCCTCTTGCTCTCTTGCGCCCCCGAATCAGCCGATGTCCCTCTGTCAGGTGATGTCACAGAGTCTCTGGAAGGAACCATATTGTTTGGATTCACCCAGGGACCCACGGACCCGATCACCGCCGGTGTCCCGCGATCGGGTCACAGAGCTGAAGAACGGGGAGAGGTGAGTATAAACAAACCTTCCCCGTTCTTCCTAGTGTGAGTGTCACCGATCGTCTGTTCCCTGTCATAGGGAACGACGATCAGTGATGTCACAGGCCAAGCCACGCCCCCACACAGTAGTAATCACTCCCTTAGGGCACACTTAACCCCTTCAGTGCCCCCTACAAGAAAACCCCTTCATTTCCAGTGTCATTTTCACAAATCAGTGCATTTTTATAGCACTGATCGCTGTAAAAATGACAATGGCCCCAAAATGGTGTCAAAATTGCCTGAAGTGCCCGCCACAATGTCGCAGTCATGATAAAAATCGCTGATCGCCGCCATTACTAGTAAAAAAAAATATTATTAATAAAAATGCCATAAAACTACCTCTATTTTGTAAACACTATAACTTTTGCGCAAACCAATCAATAAACGCTTATTGCGTTTTTTTTTTTACCAAAAATATGTAGAAGAATACGTATCGGCCTAAACTGAGGAAAAATATGTTTTTTACATCTTTTTGGGGGATATTTATTACAGCAAAAAGTAAAAAAATGTGAATTCTTTTCAAAATTGTCGCTTTATTTTTGTTTATAGCGCAAAAAATAAAAACCGCCGAGGTGATCAAATGCCACCAAAAGAAAGCTCTATTTGTGGGAAAAAAAGGACGCCAATTTTGTTTGGGAGCCACGTCGCACGACCGCGCAATTGTCAGTTAAAGCGACTCAGTGCCGAATCGCAAAAATTCAATATGTTTTACTTTTTGCTATAATAAATATCCCCCAAAAATATATAAAAAAAAACATTTTTTTTCTCAGTTTAAGTTCAGGGTTCCGGTAATCAGAGGGTCACCTTGATGGGTTATGAACATATCTGACCCAACCAATCCCTGAGGAGCTACATTCAGAGGTATGGTCTGGGGAGATGGTAAATGTTCCGGAGCACCTTTCCAGAACTCTCTGGGGTAGATTCAGGTAGGGGTGCGCATAGTTACGGCGGCGCAGCGTACGTATTCACGCTACGCCGACGCAACTTACAGGAGCAAGTGCAGTATTCACAAAGCACTTGCTCCGTAAGTTGCGGCGGCGTAGCGTAAATGGGGCCGGCGTAAGCGCGCGTAATTCAAATGTGGAAGGGGGGCATGTTTTATGTTAATCTATGATGACCTGACGTGATTGACGTTTTGTACGGACAACGCATGCGCCGTCCGTGTACATATCCCAGTGTGCATTGCTCCCAAGTACGGCGCAACGACGTATTGGTTTCGACGTGAACGTAAATTACGTACAGCCCTATTCGCGAACGACTTACGCAAACTACGTAAAAAATGCAAGAATCGAAGCGGGAACGACGTCCATACTTAACATTGGCTGCGCCTCCTAATAGCAGGAGCAACCTTACGCCGAAAAAGCCTAACGTAAACGATGTAAATAAATTGCGCCGGCCATACGTACGTTTGTGAATCAACGTATCTAGGTAATTTGCATATTCTACGCCGAAAACAACGGAAGCGCCCATAGCGGCCAACGTAATATTGCACACAATTCTACGCCGCCGCATTCAAGTTACGTCGGTGGAGGAAGCCTATTTTTTTAGCGTATCTGCCTTTGAGAATCGGCGTAACGATACACCGGCGCAGATTTGAAATTACGGCGGGAGATATGCCGCCGTAAAAGCTACCTGAATCTACCCCTCTGTCTCCTGGGGCTCCTCCCTAGATGAAGAACTGCTGTCATAGTCTGGACATGTGCTGAGAGTCCTGGCTCTTGGGGATTCTCCTTGGGTGGAGGCCTGTGTGAAGAACTGATGCCAGGGTCTGGACATGTGCTAGGGGCCCTGGATCCTTGAGCTTCTCCCTGGGTGGAGGCCCATGTGAAGAACTGATGCCAGGGTCTGGACATGTACTGAGGGCCCTGGCTCCTGGGGCTTCTCCCTGGGTGGGGGCCCATGTGAAGAACTGATGTCAGGGTCTGGACATGTACTGAGGGCCCTGGCTCCTGGGGCTTCTCCCTGGGTAGAGACCCGTGTGAAGAACTGATGCCAGGGTCTGCACATGTCCTGAGAGCCATGTGTTTAGGGGTTATTCCCTGGGTGGAGGCCCATGTGAAGAACTGATGTCAGGGTCTGGACGTGTGCTGAGGGCCCTGGCTCCTGGGGCTATTCCCTGGGTGGAGGCCCATGTGAAGAACTGATGTCAGGGTCTGGACGTGTGCTGAGGGCCCTGGCTCCTAGGGCTTCTTCATGGGTGGAGGCTCATGTGTGAAGAATTGTTGTCAGGGTCTGGACATGTGCTGAGGGCCCTGGCTCCTGGGGCTATTCCCTGGATAGAGATCCGTGTGAAGAACTGATGTCAGGGTCTGGACATGTGCTGAGAGCCCTGACTCCTGGGACTATTCCCTGGGTGGAGGCCCATGTGAAGAACTGATGCCATGGTCTGGACATGTGCTGAGGGCCCTGGCTCCTCTGGCTATTCCCTGGGTGGAGGCCCATGTGAAGAATTGATGTCAGGGTCTGGACGTGTGCTGAGGGCCCTGGCTCCTGGGGCTTCTCCCTGGGTGGGGGCCCATGTGAAGAACTGATGTCAGGGTCTGGACATGTGCTGAGGGCCCTGGCTCCTGGGGCTATTCCCTGGATAGAGATCCGTGTGAAGAACTGATGTCAGGGTCTGGACATGTGCTGAGAGCCCTGACTCCTGGGACTATTCCCTGGGTGGAGGCCCGTGTGAAGAACTGATGTCAGGCTCAACTCATCCGATGTACAGATTAGAATGTTGGCCATTAATGGTTGGTTACGGCAAATAGTTTAGAGCTGGAGTAGATAATAAGACCAGGATATGGCTGTGGTTGGACATTAGAGTGTAAGCTCCTCTGGTACAGATAATAATAAGGTCAGACAGGGAGATGAGGAAAAACAAGATGTTATTTTTCCTGTCGGTGACATACACGAAGACGCTCCACCATGAGCCAGTTTTGTGTCTATTTTCGGACTCTTGTGGTTTGCATAGTTTGCGCTCCTCACTTTATTTCTTGTAAATGTTTTGTGGTTGGTTTTGTTTCCTTTTCCTACTTTCAGCCTCACGGCTTCTTCCTGGAGGTGGACGAGCTCCTAGCTGGTGGCACAGATGAGAAGACCCAACACTGTCCCTTCTCCACTGGACCCTCTCCCTGCCCTAGACACACTGTCCCTCCTCCACCGGATCCTTTCCCTGCCCTAGACACACTGTCCCTCCTCCACCGGACCCTTTCCCTGCCCTAGACACACTGTCCCTCCTCCACCGGACCCTCTCTCTGCCCTAGACACACTGTCCCTCCTCCACCGGACCCTCTCCCTGCCCTAGACACACTGTCCCACCTCCACCGGATCCTTTCCCTGCCCTAGACACACTGTCCCTCCTCCACCGGATCCTTTCCCTGCCCTAGACACACTGTCCCTCCTCCACCGGATCCTTTCCCTGCCCTAGACACACTGTCCCTCCTCCACCGGATCCTTTCCCTGCCCTAGACACACTGTCCCTCCTCCACCGGATCCTTTCCCTGCCCTAGACACACTGTCCCTCCTCCACCGGATCCTTTCCCTGCCCTAGACACACTGTCCCTCGTCCACCGGATCCTTTCCCTGCCCTAGACACACTGTCCCTCCTCCACTGGACCCTCTCCCTGCCCTAGACACACTGTGCCTCGTCCACCGGATCCTTTCCCTGCCCTAGACACACTGTCCCTCCTCCACCGGACCCTTTCCCTGCCCTAGACACACTGTCCCTCCTCCACCGGATCCTTTCCCTGCCCTAGACACACTGTCCCTCCTCCACCGGATCCTTTCCCTGCCCTAGACACACTGTCCCTCCTCCACTGGACCCTCTCCCTGCCCTAGACACACTGTCCCTTCTCCACCGGATCCTTTCCCTGCCCTAGACACACTGTCCCTCCTCCACCGGACCCTTTCCCTGCCCTAGACACACTGTCCCTCCTCCACCAGATCCTTTCCCTGCCCTAGACACACTGTCCCTCCTCCACCGGACCCTCTCCCTGCCCTAGACACACTGTCCCTCCTCCACCGGACCCTCTCCCTGCCCTAGACACACTGTCCCTCCTCTACCGGATCCTCTCCCTGCCCTAGACACACTGTCCCTCCTCCACCGGATCCTTTCCCTGCCCTAGACACACTGTCCCTTCTCCACTGGACCCTCTCCCTGCCCTAGACACACTGTCCCTCCTCCACCGGATCCTTTCCCTGCCCTAGACACACTGTCCCTCCTCCACCGGATCCTTTCCCTGCCCTATACACACTGTCCCTCCTCCACCGGATCCTTTCCCTGCCCTAGACACAATGTCCCTCCTCCACCGGATCCTTTCCCTGCCCTAGACACACTGTCCCTCCTCCACCGGATCCTTTCCCTGCCCTAAACACACTGTCCCTCCTCCACCGGATCCTTTCCCTAGACACACTGTCCCTCGTCCACCGGATCCTTTCCCTGCCCTAGACACACTGTCCCTCCTCCACTGGACCCTCTCCCTGCCCTAGACACACTGTCCCTCGTCCACCGGATCCTTTCCCTGCCCTAGACACACTGTCCCTCCTCCACCGGACCCTTTCCCTGCCCTAGACACACTGTCCCTCCTCCACCGGATCCTCTCCCTGCCCTAGACACAATGTCCCTCCTCCACCGGATCCTCTCCCTGCCCTAGACACACTGTCCCTCCTCCACCGGATCCTCTCCCTGCCCTAGACACACTGCCCCTCCTCCACCGGATCCTTTCCCTGCCCTAGACACACTGTCCCTCCTCCACCGGTTCCTTTCCCTGCCCTAGACACACTGCCCCTCCTCCACCGGATCCTTTCCCTGCCCTAGACACACTGTCCCTCCTCCACCGGATCCTTTCCCTGCCCTAGACACACTGTCCCTCCTCCACCGGATCCATTCCCTGCCCTATACACACTGTCCCTCCTCCACCGGATCCTTTCCCTGCCCTAGACACACTGTTCCTCCTCCACCGGATCCTTTCCCTGCCCTAGACACACTGCCCCTCCTCCACCGGATCCTCTCCCTGCCCTAGACACACTGTCCCTCCTCCACCGGATCCTTTCCCTGCCCTAGACACACTGTCCCTCCTCCACCGGATCCTTTCCCTGCCCTAGACACACTGTCCCTCCTCCACCGGATCCTTTCCCTGCCCTAGACACACTGTCCCTCCTCCACCGGATCCATTCCCTGCCCTATACACACTGTCCCTCCTCCACCGGATCCTTTCCCTGCCCTAGACACACTGTCCCTCCTCCACTGGACCCTCTCCCTGCCCTAGACACACTGTCCCTCGTCCACCGGATCCTTTCCCTGCCCTAGACACACTGTCCCCCCTCCACCGGATCCTTTTCCCTGCCCTAGACACACCGACCCCCACTCTTCTCACTCTCTGCCCCTACCCACACTCTGCTCACTCTCTGCCCCTACCCATACTCTGCTCACTCTCTCCACCTACCCACACTCTCCTCACTCTCTGCCCCTACCCACACTCTCCTCACTCTCTGCCCCTACCCACACTCTGCTCACTCTCTGCCCCTACCCACACTCTGCTCACTCTCTGCCCCTACCCACACTCTGCTCACTCTCTGCCCCTACCCACACTCTCCTCACTCTCTGCCCCTACCCACACTCTCCTCACTCACTGCCCCTACCCACACTCTGCTCACTCTCTGCCCCTACCCACACTCTCCTCACTCTCTGCCCCTACCCACACTCTCCTCACTCTCTGCCCCTACCCACACTCTCCTCACTCTCTGCCCCTACCCACACTCTCCTCACTCTCTGCCCCTACCCACACTCTCCTCACTCTCTGCCCCTACCCACACTCTGCTCACTCTCTGCCCCTACCCACACTCTGCTCACTCTCTGCCCTTACCCACACTCTGCTCACTCTCTCCACCTACCCATACTCTGCTCACTCTCTGCCCCTACCCACACTCTTCTCACTCTCTGCACCTACCCACACTCTTCTCACTCTCTGCCCCTACCCACCCTCTGCTCACTCTCTGCCCCTACCCACACTCTCCTCACTCTCTGCCCCTACCCACACTCTCCTCACTCTCTGCCCCTACCCACACTCTCCTCACTCTCTGCCCCTACCCACACTCTTCTCACTCTCTGCACCTACCCACACTCTCCTCACTCTCTGCATCTACCCACACTCTCCTCACTCTCTGCCCCTACCCACACTCTCCTCACTCTCTGCACCTACCCACACTCTTCTCACTCTCTGCACCTACCCACACTCTCCTCACTCTCTGCATCTACCCACACTCTCCTCACTCTCTGCCCCCACCCACACTCTGCTCACTCACTGCCCCTACCCACACTCTTCTCACTCTCTGCACCTACCCACACTCTCCTCACTCTCTGCACCTACCCACACTCTTCTCACTCTCTGCCCCTACCCACACTCTGCTCACTCTCTGCCCCTACCCACACTCTTCTCACTCTCTGCACCTACCCACACTCTCCTCACTCTCTGCACCTACCCACACTCTCCTCACTCTCTGCCCCTACTCACACTCTCCTCACTCTCTGCCCCTACCCACACTCTCCTCACTCTCTGCCCCTACCCACACTCTCCTCACTCTCTGCCCCTACCCACACTCTTCTCAATCTCTGCACCTACCCACACTCTGCTCACTCTCTGCCCCTACCCACACTCTGCCCCTACCCACACTCTCCTCACTCTCTGCCCCTACCCACACTCTCCTCACTCTCTGCCCCTACCCACACTCTCCTCACTCTCTGCCCCTACCCACACTCTCCTCACTCTCTGCCCCTACCCACACTCTGCTCACTCTCTGCCCCTACCCACACTCTGCTCACTCTCTGCCCCTACCCACACTCTTCTCACTCTCTGCCCCTACCCACACTCTTCTCACTCTCTGCCCCTACCCACACTCTTCTCACTCTCTGCCCCTACCCACACTCTGCTCACTCTCTGCCCCTACCCACACTCTCCTCACTCTCTGACCCTACCCACACTCTCCTCACTCTCTGCCCCTACCCACACTCTTCTCACTCTCTGCCCCTACCCACACTCTGCTCACTCTCTGCCCCTACCCACACTCTGCTCACTCTCTGCACCTACCCACACTATGCTCACTCTCTGCCCCTACCCACACTCTCCTCACTCTCTGCCCCTACCCACACTCTCCTCACTCTCTGCCCCTACCCACACTCTGCTCACTCTCTGCCCCTACCCACACTCTCCTCACTCTCTGCCCCTATCCACACTCTTCTCACTCTCTGCACCTACCCACACTATGCTCACTCTCTGCCCCTACCCACACTCTTCTCACTCTCTGCACCTACCCACACTCTGCCCGCTCTCTGCCCCTACCCACACTCTGCTCGCTCTCTGCCCCTACCCACACTCTCCTCACTCTCTGCCCCTACCCACACTCTGCTCGCTCTCTGCCCCTACCCGCACTCTCCTCACTCTCTGCCCCTACCCACACTCTGCTCACTCTCTGCCCCTACCCACACTCTCCTCACTCTCTGCCCCTACCCACACTCTCCTCACTCTCTGCCCCTACCCACACTCTCCTCACTCTCTGCCCCTACCCACACTCTCCTCACTCTCTGCCCCTACCCACACTCTCCTCACTCTCTGCCCCTACCCACACTCTCCTCACTCTCTGCCCCTACCCACACTCTGCTCACTCTCTGCCCCTACCCACACTCTGCTCACTCTCTGCCCCTACCCACACTCTGCTCACTCTCTGCCCCTACCCACACTCTCCTCACTCTCTGCCCCTACCCCACACTCTGCTCACTCTCTGCCCCTACCCACACTCTGCTCACTCTCTGCCCCTACCCACACTCTGCTCACTCTCTGCCCCTACCCACACTCTGCTCACTCTCTGCCCCTACCCACACTCTGCTCACTCTCTGCCCCTACCCACACTCTGCTCACTCTCTGCCCCTACCCACACTCTGCTCACTCTCTGCCCCTACCCACACTCTGCTCACTCTCTGCACCTACCCACACTCTCCTCACTCTCTGCCCCTACCCACACTCTGCTCACTCTCTGCCCCTACCCACACTCTCCTCACTCTCTGCCCCTACCCCACACTCTGCTCACTCTCTGCACCTAGCCACACTCTGCTCACTCTCTGCCCCTACCCACACTCTCCTCACTCTCTGCCCCTACCCACACTCTCCTCACTCTCTGCCCCTACCCACACTCTCCTCACTCTCTGCCCCTACCCACACTCTCCTCACTCTCTGCCCCTACCCACACTCTGCTCACTCTCTGCACCTACCCACACTCTGCTCACTCTCTGCCCCTACCCACACTCTGCTCACTCTCTGCCCCTACCCACACTCTCCTCACTCTCTGCCCCTACCCACACTCTCCTCACTCTCTGCCCCTACCCACACTCTCCTCACTCTCTGCCCCTACCCACACTCTGCTCACTCTCTGCACCTAGCCACACTCTGCTCACTCTCTGCCCCTACCCACACTCTGCTCACTCTCTGCCCCTACCTACACTCTGCTCACTCTCTGCCCCTACCCACACTCTGCTCACTCTCTGCACGGTGTCTGCCAGACAGCGCCACCTATCACAGGGAGGCCAAACTACACCTGTCTACACGCTGTAGACAGGTGTAATCCTCTATACAAAATTATAAAAATATATATTTTGATAAGATTACAGAGGGGGAAATCGATGCCGAGTGTGTGCGGTAAAGTAAAAAACACTGTTTTCTGGTTTTAGAAAGAGCAAGGAAGGCTTTGAAAACAGAAAATGTCAAGATAAAAATGAATAGACAATAAAAAGAAAAAAGAAAAAAACAATACCAGATTTTTTTACTATAAACCCTAGATGTCCTCAATCTAAATGGTCAACATCATAATTAACCCACTTCTCCTGAGCCCAGGTCATACTTGACCCCCCCCCCCCCAGCCTGTGACTGAACAGTGGATGGAGAATCAGCACAGTGATGAGCTCAATTCTCTGTCACTCTGCTCTCTACTCCTATCAGCGTTTTCCTTGCCAGCACATGATACTAAGCTGCATACAAGTACTTACTAAACATTCATGCATTACATCGCATTGATGATTATAGAGCTGCCTTTAGGTGCGTCCGATATCTGTGCCTGGGGTTCATGATATAATGCTGTGTCCCCACTGGGGATATTTCGCTTCCCTTGCTAAACCCGGGGATTACACAGGAAGGGGGGGGAGATTCCCTGCTGTGCTCCCAGGTCAACAATAAGGACCTGGCACAGGACCCTCCCCTTCGGTTCTCTGGATGAAATAAATACTGTCAGTGTAGGGAAGAGAGGAATGTATTAGCATGTCTGAGAAAATTCTGTGGACCAACATTCACAGGGCAGTCACTGCAACATTGAAATGTGATGCTTTGTCGCCATCTAGTGGTCAATGTGTTCAATTGCATGGCAACGTCTTCAAGTCTCTAAACTAAGAATTGTGCATTATAATTGGCAACCAGGTCAGTTCACCCCTAAATCATTGGACGCCCCCCCCCCCCCCAATTCTCCCCCAGTCTCCCCGTATGATATACAATTCTCCCAGAATTATTCTAACAAAGAATTATAAAAAAAAAAAAAAACATTTTTGTTTAAATACTGAATCTTCTAATAATAACAACTGTATATTATAATAAAATAATATAAAATGTAATAAAATCAGTAATACTGCTAATAATAATAATAATAATAATAATAATAATAATATAATAACAATAATAATAACAATAATAATAATAATAATAATAATGATGATAATAATAACAATTATAATAATAATAATAATAATAATAATTATTATTATATTAAAATACAATCAAATGTAATAATATCTATAAGATGATACATTAAGTAATACATGAAAATAACAATACATGTATATTATAAAAATAATTTTAAATGTGCTAAAATGAATAACAACAACAACAACAACAACATACAGTGGGCTAGATTCAGAAAGAATTTACGTTGGCGTATCTATTGATACGCCGCGTAAATTCTAGCATGCGCTGGCGTATCTTCTTTCTGTATTCAGAAAGCAAGATACGCTGAAATTTGGCTAAGATCCGACTGGCGCAAGTCTCTTATGCCGTCGTATCTTAGTTGCATATTTACGCTGGCTGATAGGTGGCGCTTCCGGAGATTTCAGCGTAGAATATGCAAATGAGCTGGATACGCCGATTCAGAAACATACGTGCGCCCGGCGGATTTTTTTTACGTCGTTTGCGTAAGGCTTTTTCCGGCGTAACATTGCTCCTGCTATATGAGGCGTACGCAATGTTAAGTATGGACGTCGTTCCCGCGTCGAATTTGAAAATTTTACGTTGTTTGCGTAAGTCGTTTGCGAATAGGGCTTTGCGTAAATTATGTCCACGTCGAAAGCAATTACTATTTGCAACGTGATTAGGAGCATGCGCACTGGGATACGTTCACGGACGGCGCATGCGCCGTTCGTGAGAAACGTCATTTACGTGGGGTCATGTTTTATTTACATAAAACACGCCCACCTCTTCAGAATTTGAATTTGGCGCGCTTACGCCGGCAGATTTACGCTACGCCGCCGTAACTTAGGGCACAGGTTCTTTGTGAATCCAGCCCCAGCCTCACTAAGTTACGGCGGCGTAGCGTATCTTAGATACGCTACGCCCGCACAAACTTACGGCGGGCTATATGAATCTAGCATGCGCCGTTCGTGGAATTTCTCAGTGTGCATTGCTCCAAAGTACGCCGCGAGGACGTCATTGGTTTCGACGTGAACGTAAATGACGTCCAGCCCCATTCACGGACGACTTACGCAAACGACGTAACTTTTCAAATTTCGATGCGGGAACGACGGCCATACTTAACATTGGCTGCGCCTCATATAGCAGGGGCAACTTTACACCAGGAAAAGCCGAATGTAAACGTCGAAACTTTACTGCGTCGGCGGCCGCGCGTACGTTCGGGAATTCGCGTATCTAGCTAATTTGCATACTCAACGCGGAATTCGACGGAAGCGCCACCTAGCGAGCAAAAAAAAAAATGCAGTTTAGATCCGACGGCGTAAGAGCCTTATGCCTGTCGGATCTAATGGATATCTATGCGTAACTGATTCTAAGAATCAGGCGCATAGATACGACGGGTCAACTCAGAGATACGAAGGCGTATGTCCGTTGTGAATCTGGGCCTCAGTTTTTTACAAAAGTAAGTACACCCCTCACATTTGTGTAAATCTTTTCTTGTACCTTTTCATGTGACAACACTGAAGAAATGACACTTTGTATCTACAATGTTGTGTAGTGAGTGTACAGCTTGTATAACAGTGTACATTTTCTGTCCCCTCAAAATAACTCAACACACAGCCATTAATGTCTAAACCGCTGGCAACAAAAGTCAGGACACCCCTAAGTGAAAATGTCAGAATTGGGCCCAAAGTGTCAATATTTTGTGTGGCCGCCATTATTTTCCAGCACTGCCTTAACCCTCTTGGGCATGGAGGTCAGCAGAGCTTCACAGGTTGCCACTGGAGTCCTCTTCCCCTCCCCCAATGATGACATCACAGAGCTGGTGGATGTTGGAGATCTTGCGCTCCTCCACCTTCCGTTTGAGGAGTCCCACAGATGACCAATAGGGTTTAGGTCTGGAGACATGCTTGGCCAGTCCATCACCTTTACCCTCAGCTTCTTTAGCAAGGCAGTGGTCATCTTGGAGGTGTGTTTGGGGTCGTTATCATGTTGGAATACTACCCTGCGGCCCAGTCTCTGAAGGGAGGGGATCATGCTCTGCTTCAGTATGTCACAGTACATGTTGCCATTCATGGTTCCCTCAATGATCTGTAGCCCCCCAGTGCCGGCAGCACTCAGGCAGCCCCAGACCATGACCCTCCCCCCACCATGCCTGACTGTAGGGAAGACACACTTGTCTTTGTCCTCCTCACCTGGCCCCTCCCCCACACACGCCTGACACCATCTGACACCAGATACCTTTATCTTGGTCTCATTAGACCACAGGACACGGTTCCAGTAATCCATGTCCTTAGTCTGCTTGTCTTCAGAAAACTGTCTTTCTTGTGCATCATCTTTAGAAGAGGCTTCCTTCTGGGCAGACCAATTTGATGCAGTGTGCGGCGTATGGTCTGAGCACTGACAGGCTGACCCCTCCCCCACCCCTTCACCCTCTGCAGCAATGCTGGCAGCACTCATACGTCTATTTCCCAAAGACAACCTCTGGATATGACGCTGAGCACGTGCCCTCAACTTCTCTGGTGGACCATGGCGAGGCGGGGGAGGGGAACCCGTCCTGTTATACCGCTGGATGGTCCCGGCCCCCGTGCTGCAGCTCAGTTTTAGGGTCTTGGCGATCTTCTTATATCCTCGGCCATCTTTATGTAGAGACACAATTCTTTATATCAGATCCTCAGAGAGTTCTTTGCCATGAGGTGCCATGTTGTCCTTCCAGTGACCAGTATGAGAGAGTGAGAGCGATAACACCAAATTTATCACACCTGCTCCCCATTCACACCTGAGACCTTGTAACGCTAACGAGTCACATGACACCGGGGGGAGGGAAAATGACTAATTGGGCCCAATTTGGACATTTTCACTTAGGGGTGTACTGACTTTTGTTGCCAGCGGTTTAGACATTAATGGATGTGCGTTGAGCTATTTTGAGGGGACGGAAAATTTACACCGTTATACAAGCTGTACACTCACTACACAACATTGGGGTAGATTGAGGTACCGCTGCGCACTTCTTACGGAGGCGCAGTGTACCGTTTTTACCCTGCGCCTCCGCAAATTATCTGCGCTACGCTTCATTCACGAAGCAGTAGCTCAGTAATTTGCGCGGGCGCTCCGTAAAAATGGCCCGGCGTAAGGGCGCGTAATTTAAATGATCCCGTAGGGGGCGTGGATCATTTAAATTAGGCGCGTTCCCGCGCCGAACGTAGTGCGCATGCTCCGTCGGGAAACTTTCCCGACGTGCATTGCGGCAAATGACGTCGCAAGGACGTCACTTGCTTCAAAGTGAACGTAAATGGCGTCCAGCGACATTCACGATTCACTTACGCAAACGACGTTAAATTTTAAATTCGCGACGCCGGAACGACGGATATACGTAACATTGGCTGCCCCTGCTAATAGCATAGGCAGCCTTACGCGGAACCCGACGAACGGAAACGACGTAAACTGCGTACGCAGGGCTCGCGTAGGGTTGTGAATCGGCATACTCTACGCTGACCACTACGGGACCGCCACCTAGCGGCCATCGCAAGAATGCAGCCTAAGATATGCGGGCATAAGAGCCTTATGCTGCGCATATCTTAGGCCGCAGCATAAGGCTCTTATGGACCGTTTTCACCATACATGTCTGCCAGAGGGCTTCTGTACGATGGTTGTACACACCATCGTACAGAAGTCCGCGCGTAAACAATACGCGGGGCGTGTCCGCGGTGTCGCCGCGTCGATGACGCGGTGTCGCCGCGACAATGACGCGGCGACGTGGGCGGCCCGCCTTTAAAATGCTTCCACGCATGCGTCGAAGTCATTCGACGCATGCGAGGGACGGCGGGCGCTTGGACATGTACGGTAGGTCTGTACTGACGACCGTACATGTCCGAGCGGGCAGGATTCCAGCGGACGGTTTTAAAACACGTCCAGGAATATTTGTCTGCTGGGAAAAGGCCCGGCGGGCAAATGTTTGCTGGAATTCGGCCCGCTCGCGCCCACACACGACCGAACATGTCTGCTGAAACTGGCCCGCGGACCAGTTTCAGCATACATGTTTGGTCGTGTGTACGGGGCCTTAGGCTGCAGTCGGCGTAACGAGGTTCCTGAATCAGGAGCATTCGTTACGCCGGGGCAAGTAAGCAATTGCGCTGCTTAACTATGGTTACGCAGACGCAATTGCTTTCTGAATCTAGGCCATTGTAGATACAAAGGGCTAGATTCACGTAGATCAGCGGATCTTTAGATCCGCGTGATCTATCTGATTTAAGATACGCTGCCGCAAGTTTGAGAGGCAAGTGGGTAATTCACAAAACACTTACCTCCAAACTTGCGGCGGCGGATCGTAAATCCCCTGGCAGAATTCAAATTCCGCGGCTAGGGGGAGTGTACTTTTCAAATCAGGCGCGTTCCCGCGCCAAACGAATAGCGCATGCGCCGTCTGGAAATTTTCCCAGCATGCATTGCTCCAAATGACGTCGCAACGACGTCATTGGTTTTGACGCTTACGTAAATGACGTCCATCTGTATTCGCGAACGACTTACGCAAACGACGTAAAAAATTAAAATTTCGTCACGGGAACGACGGCTATACTTAACATTGGCTGCACCTCATAGAAGCAGGGGTGAGTATACGCCGGGAAAACCCGTACGTAAACGTCGTAAAAACACTGCGTCGGGACCGCGTACATTCGTGAATTGGCGTATCTCGCTGATTTGCATATTCTCTGCGTAAATCAGCGAGAACGCCCCCCGCGCCATTTTTAAATTGCACGTAAGATCCGACGGTGTAACACAGTTACACCGGTCGGATCTTAGGCATATCTATGCGTAACTGATTATATGAATCAGGCGCATAGATACGACCAGCCTAAGTCAGAGATACGACGGCGCATCAGGAGATAAACCGCCGTATCTCTATGTGAATCTGGCCCACTTATTCTGTATGGATGGATTTACAGCTCCTGCCTTCCAGTGGTGAATTGTGATACAATGTCGCCATCTGGTGGCCAAAATCTAGAATTCCTGTGTAATGCTCCAAGCCTGGAAATCCTGATGAGCGCACTTTGAGCAACCTTGGGGGGGAAATTCATAAAGAGATACGACGGCGGATCTCCTGATACGCCGTCATATCTCTGAGATCCGACGGTCGGATCTATGCGACTGATTCATAGAATCAGGTTTCCGCATAGATATCCCTAAGTGACTTACACCGTCGGATCTTAGGCTGCAATCTCCCGCTGGCCGCTAGGTGGCGTTTCGTTATTTACACGCGACGAATATGCAAATGAGGAGATCCGCCGATTCATAAACGAACGCCCGCCGCTTTTTTTTTTATGTCGTTTGCGTTCGGCTTTTTCCGGCGGATAGTTACCCCTGCTATATGAGGCGGATCCTATGTTAAGTATGGCTGTCGTTCCCGCGCCGAGTTTTGAATTTTTACGTCGTTTGCGCAAGTCGTTCGCGAATACGGATGGACGTAATTTACGTTCACGCCGAAACCAATGACGTCCTAGCGACGTCATTTGGAGCATGCGCACTGGGGAAAATCGCGGCCGGCGCATGCGCAGTACGATCGGCGCAGGGATGCGCCTGATTTAAATATTACACTCCCCCTAACCGTAGAATTTGAATTCCGCCGGGGGATTTACGATCCGCCGCCGCAAGTTTAGAGGCAAGTGCTTTCTGAATACAGCACTTGCCTCAAAAACTTGCGTTGGCGGATCGTAAGTAAGATAGATTACGCGGATCTAAAGATGCGCTGACCTATCTGAATCTACCCACCTTGTGTTCGAACTATTTATTTTTTGCCTGTTCGCAAGTTCTGGTGCGAACCAGAACGGGAGGGGGTGTTCGGCTCATCCTTAGATGGAGGCTTTTGATTGGTTTGGCAGTGCTCCCCTGCCGGCCACGTGTGAGGTTTTCAAGCTTTGATGTGGCTATGCACCTTTAAGGCGGGGCAAAAGGGGAAGCTGCCCTGGGCCCCATCATTGTTGTGGGGCCCAAATCAGCTGCCTCCTACTTTCCAACTATCCCAGTTTAAATTCCCTTGTCCCTTGAAGTTTCAGTCCTGTGCTGTGTCCTGATATCTCAGTGTGAAGTGCTGCTATTAATGCTGCCCAGCTCTGCCCTATTGTTGTGTACAGATGACTCACCTGCAGACCCTGGCCCAGATTCAGGTAGAATTTGACCCTTTTTTACGGAGGCACAGGGCAGCGTTTTTGCCCTGCGCCCCCTCAAATTTACTGCGCTACCCGCGATTCACGGAGCAGTAGCTCCGTAAATTGCGGGGGCGCTGTGTAAACTTGCCCTGCGTAAGGGCGCCTAATGTAAATGATCCCGTAGGGGGCGGGAATCATTTAAATTTGGCGCGCTCCTGCGCCGAGCGTAGAGCGCATGCTCCGTCGGGAAACTTTCCAGACGTGCATTGCGGCAAATGACGTCGCAAGGACGTCATTTGCTTCAGAGTGAACGTGAATGGCGTCCAGCGCCATTCACCAATCACTTACGCAAACGACGTAACATTCAAATTTGGCGACGCGGGAACGACGGGTATCCTTTAGCATTGGCTGCCCCTACTATTAGAAGGGGCAGCCTTACGCTAAACACGCCATACGGAAACAACGTAACTTGCGTACGCAGGGCTCGCGCAACATTGTGAATCGGTGTTAGTATGCAATTTGCATACTATACACTGAGCACAATGGGAGCGCCCCCTAGCGGGCATCGCAAGAATGCAGCCTAAAATATGCGTGGCATAAGAGCCTTATGCCACGCAGATTTTAGGCTGCAGTCTGCGTTACGATGTTCCTGAATCAGGAGCATTCGTAACGCCAGCGCAAGTCAGCAATTGCGCTGCGTAAATCTAGATTTTCCTAGCTTGTGACGGAAAATATAAGTTATATGAAGACAGGAGGCGAGTATCTTATGCATTAACTTTCTTTATTTAATGCCCATAGCAGACATTTTAAAAACTTTTTCTATTAACTTTTAATGTAAGAATTTTTTAGTCAATGAACTACGACTCCCAGCAGTCCTTGTAACCCGTAACCACGCCCAGGTCGGTGACCTCTATATAACAGACTGCCCGACTAAGATCCTCCTCTTTCTTGCTGCGAAGATCTTGCCTGTCGAAAGTCGACCTCTTGAACTGTGGGCCGGCCGGCCGAGGTCCGATGAATCCAGAACTTGGTTCAGAATCGTTCACCGAGTCCCAACGGGGACTTCGGGGAAATTTCAACCCAACGAGGGTCTAACAGGCGTTCCGTCCCAACAGGGGTAAGGAGGCAGTAGCTCTTCAAAGTATCCCAATCTGGGGTAGTATCCTGGTACGATATTCAGTAACCTGCGAAGAAATCAGAAATATACATAATAGGGTGGGACGGGAGGGAAGATACTCGCCTCCTGTCTTCATATAACTTATATTTTCCGTCACAAGCTAGGAAAATCTAGATTTATATATCAGACAGGAGGCTCATATCTTATGCAAGTTTAAAGCTTAACATCTAATCCTGCAGACCTAATATGCATATCCTCACATAATACATTGGCCCAGATTCAGGTACGACTTGCGCGGGAGCAAGTGTGATTTGCGCCGCGCAAGTACGGATTTGCTCCCAGGCAAATTTGCGGGTGACCCAGAAAGCAAGCTAAGCCTGAAATGTGCCATTTTTGCACGGAGGCAGTTTCTCTGCCCCGGCGCAATTAAGGGGCAATTTTGCTCAGGGAGCAACTTGCGCTCTCATGGTTTTCCCTCAGCAAATATGCAAATGAGGAACTGCCACTGATTCATAAACTTGCGCGTGTGAGGAGCATTTTGCTCCCAAAGCGCGGAAGCTGTTTGGCCCGGGCAAATTTGCACTTTATAAAAGCATGGGCAAGTTAGCAACAGATGGCCACAGGTCAGCTGGAGAGCAGCTACAGCAGCACCAAGACGGACGAGCTGAACAAGCAGAGCACCCACACTTTCTGGATCTCACATCTGTGTGCCAACATGCCAGGGGCAGCTACAAAATAAAAAAAAAGCTCATAATCTGAGCATCAATAAAAAAAAAAAAAAAAACTCAAAATCTGAGCATAACCAAAAAACAAGCTCATAATCTGAGCCACACAAAAATTTATTTTTTTCTTTTGGACTTTCTTGGCCCAAGGGTGCCCCGACTCTGGCTCCTCAGACGCCGTGGTGGAGAATGGGGTGGGGATGGAGGGGGGGGGGGGTGTACAAACCCTACTTCATCTCTCCTGGCAGGTGGTGCCTGCAAGCCCTCCATGGCGTTGGCCAGGCAGTTGAGGACGGTGTTGGTCTGTCCCAACATCCTCATCTGCCATGTGGTGGTGATCCTCAACTGCCGTCGGGTAAGTCTCCCCTCCTCCCGCACAGCAGCAGTGTTGACCTCTACCGCACCTGCCATAGTTGCCAACATTTGAAAAAAAATTCCAGGGACACTTTGCAGCACAGCTATTAATTAATTACCACACTCACTTCCCCGAAGCTCCATCCACTCCGCAGTATGTACAGGAGAGGAGGAGTGCAGAGGGTATGATGGGGGGAGTGTGTACAGGAGAGGAGGAGGAGTGCAGAGGGTATGATGGGGGCAGTATGTACAGGAGAGGAGGAGGAGTGCAGAGGGTATGATGGGGGCAGTGTGTACAGGAGAGGAGGAGGAGTGCAGAGGGTATGATGGGGGCAGTGTGTACAGGAGAGGAGGAGGAGTGCAGAGGGTATGATGGGGGCAGTGTGTACAGGAGAGGAGGAGGAGTGCAGAGGGTATGATGGGGGCAGTATGTACAGGAGAGGAGGAGTGCAGAGGGTATGATGGGGGCAGTGTGTACAGGAGAGGAGGAGGAGTGCAGAGGGTATGATGGGGGCAGTGTGTACAGGAGAGGAGGAGGAGTGCAGAGGGTATGATGGGGGCAGTGTGTACAGGAGAGGAGGAGGAGTGCAGAGGGTATGATGGGGGCAGTGTGTACAGGAGAGGAGGAGGAGTGCAGAGGGTATGATGGGGGCAGTGTGTACAGAGGAGGAGGAGTGCAGAGGGTATGATGGGGGCAGTGTGTACAGGAGAGGAGGAGGAGTGCAGAGGGTATGATGGGGGCAGTGTGTACAGGAGAGGAGGAGGAGTGCAGAGGGTATGATGGGGGCAGTGTGTACAGGAGAGGCGGAGGAGTGCAGAGGGTATGATGGGGGCAGTGTGTACAGGAGAGGAGGAGGAGTGCAGAGGGTATGATGGGGGCAGTGTGTACAGGAGAGGAGGAGGAGTGCAGAGGGTATGATGGGGGCAGTGTGTACAGGAGAGGAGGAGGAGTGCAGAGGGTATGATGGGGGCAGTGTGTACAGGAGAGGAGGAGGAGTGCAGAGGGTATGATGGGGGCAGTGTGTACAGGAGAGGAGGAGGAGTGCAGAGGGTATGATGGGGGCAGTGTGTACAGGAGAGGCGGTGGAGTGCAGAGGGTATGATGGTGGCAGTGTGTACAGGAGAGGAGGAGGAGTGCAGAGGGTATGATGGGGGCAGTGTGTACAGGAGAGGCGGAGGAGTGCAGAGGGTATGATGGGGGCAGTGTGTACAGGAGAGGAGGAGGAGTGCAGAGGGTATGATGGGGGCAGTGTGTACAGGAGAGGAGGAGGAGTGCAGAGGGTATGATGGGGGCAGTGTGTACAGGAGAGGAGGAGGAGTGCAGAGGGTATGATGGGGGCAGTGTGTACAGGAGAGGAGGAGGAGTGCAGAGGGTATGATGGGGGCAGTGTGTACAGGAGAGGAGGAGGAGTGCAGAGGGTATGATGGGGGCAGTGTGTACAGGAGAGGAGGAGGAGTGCAGAGGGTATCCTGGGGCAGTATGTACAGGAGAGGAGGAGGAGTGCAGAGGGTATGATGGGGGCAGTGTGTACAGGAGAGGAGGAGGAGTGCAGAGGGTATGATGGGGGCAGTGTGTACAGGAGAGGAGGAGTGCAGAGGGTATGATGGGGGCAGTGTGTACAGGAGAGGCGGAGGAGTGCAGAGGGTATGATGGGGGCAGTGTGTACAGGAGAGGAGGAGGAGTGCAGAGGGTATGATGGGGGCAGTATGTACAGGAGAGGAGGAGTGCAGAGGGTATGATGGGGCAGTGTGTACAGGAGAGGAGGAGTGCAGAGGGTATGCTGGGGCAGTATGTACAGGGGAGGAGGAGTGCAGAGGGTATGCTGGGGCAGTATGTACAGGAGAGGAGGAGTGCAGAGGGTATGCTGGGGCAGTATGTACAGGAGAGGAGGAGTGCAGAGGGTATGCTGGGGCAGTATGTACAGGGGAGGAGGAGTGCAGAGGGTATGCTGGGGTAGTATGTACAGGAGAGGAGGAGGAGTGCAGAGGGTATGATGGGGGCAGTGTGTACAGGAGAGGAGGAGTGCAGAGGGTATGCTGGGGCAGTATGTACGGGAGAGGAGGAGGAGTGCAGAGGGTATGATGGGGGCAGTGTGTAAAGGAGAGGAGGAGGAGTGCAGAGGGTATGATGGGGGCAGTGTGTACAGGAGAGGAGGAGGAGTGCAGAGGGTATGATGGGGGCAGTGTGTACAGGAGAGGAGGAGGAGTGCAGAGGGTATGATGGGGGCAGTGTGTACAGGAGAGGAGGAGGAGTGCAGAGGGTATGATGGGGGCAGTGTGTACAGGAGAGGAGGAGGAGTGCAGAGGGTATCCTGGGGCAGTATGTACAGGAGAGGAGGAGGAGTGCAGAGGGTATGATGGGGGCAGTGTGTACAGGAGAGGAGGAGGAGTGCAGAGGGTATGATGGGGGCAGTGTGTACAGGAGAGGAGGAGTGCAGAGGGTATGATGGGGGCAGTGTGTACAGGAGAGGCGGAGGAGTGCAGAGGGTATGATGGGGGCAGTGTGTACAGGAGAGGAGGAGGAGTGCAGAGGGTATGATGGGGGCAGTATGTACAGGAGAGGAGGAGTGCAGAGGGTATGATGGGGCAGTGTGTACAGGAGAGGAGGAGGAGTGCAGAGGGTATGCTGGGGCAGTATGTACAGGGGAGGAGGAGTGCAGAGGGTATGCTGGGGCAGTATGTACAGGAGAGGAGGAGTGCAGAGGGTATGCTGGGGCAGTATGTACAGGAGAGGAGGAGTGCAGAGGGTATGCTGGGGCAGTATGTACAGGGGAGGAGGAGTGCAGAGGGTATGCTGGGGTAGTATGTACAGGAGAGGAGGAGGAGTGCAGAGGGTATGATGGGGGCAGTGTGTACAGGAGAGGAGGAGTGCAGAGGGTATGCTGGGGCAGTATGTACAGGAGAGGAGGAGGAGTGCAGAGAGTATGCTGGGGTAGTATGTACAGGATAGGAGGAGGAGTGCAGAGGGTATGATGGGGGCAGTGTGTACAGGAGAGGAGGAGGAGTGCAGAGGGTATGCTGGGGCAGTATGTACAGGAGAGGAGGAGGAGTGCAGAGGGTATGCTGGGGCAGTATGTACAGGAGAGGAGGAGGAGTGCAGAGGGTATGCTGGGGCAGTATGTACAGGAGAGGAGGAGTGCAGAGGGTATGATGGGCACAGTTAGTACAGGAGAGGAGGTTGGAGGGTATGGCGGTGGCATAATGGGGAGGGATTTCTTGTGGTGTCTATGGGGTAATCAGGAAGTGATGTTGGGAAGATAAGGGAAGGTAAGTGACCATGGAATGATGTCCCTCAGCAGGGGGGGGGGGAGGTATTTCGCTCGGAGTGATGTCTGTATGATGTGATCTGGGGGTGATGCAAGCTGGGGGCAGTATGTACAGGAGAGGGGGACTGAGAAGTGGTCAGATAGCGATGTATATAATAAAAAAAAACTCATCCACTAAAAACATTTAAAACAATGAATCATACAACAGTACTAGATGTAAGTACAGATCTATGTAATCCAGTTTCTAGCACTCTGCATCCAATCCAATTGCTCAGACTAGATAATGTGGAGTCATTTATAGCCATTCATGTAACCTGTGTGTGTATGTGGTGAGTTCACACTTCTGATTGCACAGACTCAGAACCTGTATACATGTACACTCAGAGGTGTGAACTCACCACATACACACACAGGTTACATGAATGGCTATAAATGACCCCACATTATCTAGTCTGAGCAATTGGATTGGATGATGTTTGCACAGACTGTTCCTGCTTAGAAGTGATCTGTCAAAATGTGTTTGGGCTGCAGACCTCACCCTGCCCCCCTCCCCCACACTCAAACTCACTATCTCCTTTGATTCTTCTCCTAAGAAAAAATCTCCTTGAAAGTGTGTACTACTATCCACCCTAGGAAACTTCTCCCAGAAAAGTTCAGCTCACTCACCTCCTCCCTTCCTCTGGCCAGCCGACAGGAGCTACAGTGAGCTCCGCCTCCGAGGTCTCACAGCACACCGCACTGCTGATTGGAGGGGGAGGCTGAGTCAGAGATAACAAGAACCCTGCACAGGCAGCATGAGACTGGAAGGAGGGGAGGGGACAGAAACACACACCGCAGGCTCAGGTCCCTGCTGAGACCCAGAAGCCGCACCTGCCTTCCCCAATAGCCGGGACAAGTCTCGGCAGGCTAAATTAGCTGGGACTAGGTCCCAAATAACGGGACTGTCCCTTTAAAAACGGGACAGTTGGCAAGTATGACCTGCCAACCTGCTCACCTCCGAAGTTAATAATGCAGTGGCATCCTGCTGTTCAACCAGACAGGTCACAATGGCTGCGCAGTTGCCACTAACATCCTCCAGGGTCTCATTCTGTCGGTCCCCCCGGTCAGCATGGTGGGTGAGGGCCTGCTGGACAGAGGAGGAGGAGGATGCCAGGCTGTCCGCCACCCGCCTCAGGTCTCCCACCATCTCCCCTATATGGTGGGTCTGCCGGGCCTGCTCCTAGGGTTGCCACCTCATCCCTTTAAAACAGAACACATATGAATTACACAGGTTCTGTGGCTGATTAAGGTGGTAATTGAACTCAAGTGGAGCCTTATCTAAATTAAATCAGCCACAGAACCTGTGTAATTCATATGTGTTCTGTTTTAAAGGGATGAGGTGGCAACCCTACCTGCTCCTCCTGCAGACCCTCACGGAGGCTGGAGGGTACACCCCTAGTTTTAGAAAGAGCCTTCCTTGGAGGAGAGGCTGGGGCACGAACTGAGGGAGCAGAAGGGGAGGGGGCCACACTGGAGGGAGTGACACTGGAGGGGGGGACACTGGAGGGGGGGACACTGGAGGGAGGGACACTGGAGGGAGGGACACTGGAGGGGCTTGCCCTGGAGGGGGATGATGTTATGGTCGGGGGGGTGGTGGGTCGGTCAGGGATGGTGGGATCCTCCTGGAGGGACACTGCTTCCTCCAGATTGAGGATAACGGACTCCTCCACCACTTCCTCCTCCCTAGATGGACTCTGGCCGAAATCTTCCTCCACCAACATGCCCAGGATCTGCAGAGGGCCTGACTGCACCCCATGATGTTCTGGGGATGGCGTGGGTCGCCCTACAGCCGACGACGGCCCAGCCTCATCATCAACATCTGTGGATGACACAAAACAAAAATGTTGCTGGAGCAACACACTTATCATATGTTCCCTTCTACCCCCTCCCATGATACACAGCAGATATGAGAAAACAAAACTTTTTACATCTTCCCTTCTACCCCCTCATATGTTCACTTCTACCCCCTCCCATGATACACAGCAAATATGAGAAATAAAAACTTGTTACATGTTCCCTTCTACCCCCTCATATGTTCCCTTCTACCCCCTCCCATGATACACAGCAGATATGAGAAAACAAAACTTTTTACATCTTCCCTTCTACCCCCTCATATGTTCACTTCTACCCCCTCCCATGATACACAGCAAATATGAGAAATAAAAACTTGTTACATGTTCCCTTCTACCCCCTCATATGTTCCCTTCTACCCCCTCCCATGATACACAGCAGATATGAGAAAACAAAACTTGTTACATGTTCCCTTCTACCCCCTCATATGTTCACTTCTACCCCCTCCCATGATACACAGCGAATATGATAAAACAAAACTTGTTACATGTTCCCTTCTACCCCTCATATGTTCCCTTCTACCCCCTCCCATGATACACAGCAAATATGAGAAATAAAAACTTTTTACATGTTCCCTTCTACCCCCTCATATGTTCACTTCTACCCCCTCCCATGATACACAGCAGATATGAGAAACAAAAACTTGTTACATGTTCCCTTCTACCCCCTCATATGTTCACTTCTACCCCCTCCCATGATACACAGCAGATATGAGAAAAAAAAAATTACCAGTCCCCAAGTCCCCAACAGTGGAGTCATAGCCTGGCAGTCCGACTCTCCACCTGCTCCAGCGCTAGACTCTGAGAGATGACCTCCTCCTCCGGATTGAGTCGCACAGAACAGGCTGGTCCTCCTCCGGTGCCCCTGCTGTGCTTTTTAATGAGGACAATTTTGTCCCGGACGCGACGCCGCATGTCCGTGAACTTTTTCTGGATGTCCATCCAAGTCCGGTCCTCAAAGCCCAGGGCATTGATGTCTAAGGTTATCGCCTCAAATATTGCCCTCCTTTGGGCTACGGTAGTATTTTGGCGTTCAGCGCCATACAGAACAGCAGTATGGCGCGTCAGTGCCGCCAGCATGATCTCCATCTCCGCTGCCACAAAATTAGCCTTCCTCTTTTTTTTTGGGCCGGGTGGTGCCATCTCGCAGAAAAGGGCAAAATTACCTTGCTCAGGGGGGGGTGGAACAAGCAGGATGTAATTTTGCACAGGACCTGCGCAGGTCTGCCCCTATTTATTTGCTCAGTGCAAGCAGTTGGGCAAAATTTGCCCTGAAAATAGGCGCAAACCACTGCTGAGTGGAAAAAAGATCATTTGCATAGGGCACACCCACTTTCACTTGCGCTGCCTTAGGCCCTGGTTTTTGCCTTACAAAGGAGCAAGTTAGCAGACAAAAGGAACCCTGAATCAGGTGGCAATCTTTCCAATTTGCCCCAGCGCAGAGCAAATCAGCTGCTCTTCACATGTGTAACTAAAGGGCAAATCTACCTGAATCTGGGCCATTGCATATTCAACATTTAGGGTAAGACCGCCATGGATACATGATCTTGTGGTCTAAAGTAAAAATGACGGAAGGTGGTCTCTGAAGACCAGTCTGCCGCCACTAGAAGATCGGAGAGGGAGCCTCCTGACGTGACTACTTTAGTGGCCATGGCCCCTCTGGCGGAGTGGGCTCCGAAGAGGGATACGTCAATACCAGCCATGTCCATGGCAACTCGTACCCAGCGTGCTAGCGTGGCCGACGAGACTGGAAAGTGTGGCTTGACGTAAGACACCAGGAGTTGTGACAAACCCGGGGAACGCAAACTAGCGGTTTGTAGCTCATATGCCTGTAGGCAGCGAACCACGCAGAGGAGTGGGTGAGCAGGAAAAAACGGGTAGAAGACCGATTGAATACCGGTCTTAGTCCTGCGCACCACAGAGAACTTGACTCCTTGCGGCGAGAATTGTCGTCTAGAGATATCCAAAGCCTTGACGTCGGATACCCTTTTGATGGACACTAGGCAGAGAAGGACTGTCAGCTTAATGGAAAGGAGTCTCAAAGGAAGATCTGAATTATCCTCCCACCTGGCAAACATATCCAGCACCTTGGAAACATCCCAGGTTGCTTGGTATCTAGGCCGTGGGGGACGTTGAAATTTTATGCCTCTCAGGAGTCGACAGACTAACGGGTGTTTGCCGATCGGTAGGGAATCCACAGGGCAGTGATATGCCGAGATAGCTGACCGGTAGACGTTTATGGAGCTGAACGATTTGCCAGATTCAAAGGAGTCTGCCAAATAATTCACCACTAAAGATACAGGGGCTCGTATGGGATCGACCTGCCGTCGATCACACCAACGCACCCAGAGTCCCCAGGCTGATCGATATGCCGATCGAGTCCCGGGGGCCCAGGCCAGGGCGAGGAGGTCCCGAGCCGACTGTGAAAGGATGTTGTCAGCGTCCGTGATCCCGAAACCAGCCACGCCAAGAGTGGTAGGTTGCCCTCTAAGATCAGGGGATGTAGATCCCCGCTCGGGTTGGTGAGAAGGTGAGGAGAGTGAGGCAGGAGCCTGGGACGGTCCGCGGTCATCCCCAGCAGGAGGGGAAACCACGGTTGGGTCGGCCACCACGGTGTGATCAACACCACCATTGCCTCCAGGGTGGTAATCCGAATGAGGAGTCTGGGAATTAATTGGAAGGGAGGGAATGCGTAATGCGTGCCCTCCGGCCAAGGTTGGTGAAGAGCGTAGACCGCATAGGCCTCTGGGTCCGGCCTCCAGCTGTAGAAGCGGGGCAGCTGATGATTGAGGCGGGAGGCGAAAAGGTCTATGGAGAGTGGGCCCCAGATCCGTTGCAGATGGAGAAACACTGAACGGTCCAACCTCCAGTCGCTGGAATCTCGCAGGTACCGAGAGTTCCAGTCGACCACTGAGTTGGAAACGCCCGGAATATATTCCGTGACAGGGGTTATATTGTGGGCTAAGCAGTAGTGCCAGAAATCCTTCGCGATGGTTGCTAAGACTTTGGATTTGGTACCCCCCAGGCGGTTGACGTACTGGACCGCCGCCACGTTGTCCATGCGGAAAAGAATACAACATGTAGAGGTACGCGGCATAAAACTCCTGAGAGCGAATAAGGCTGCCAGGAGTTCTAGGGCGTTGATATGGAGCTTGGTTCCCTCTACTGACCAAGTCCCTCCGGTGGACGCCCTGCCGCATCTGGCGCCCCAGCCCCTGCGGCTGGCGTCCGATTCTATGACCACATCCGGGTAGGGGTTGAAGATGGTCCTGCCGTTCCATTCTATGGCATGGCAAAGCCACCATTTCAACTCCTCGGTCGTGTCCCGGCATAGGGGAACCTCGTCGGTGTACCTGAGACCTTGTCTCAGGTGCATGATTTTGAGCCTCTGGAGGGCTCTGTAGTGTAATGGGGCCGGGAAAATAGCTTGGATGGAAGCTGTCAAGAGGCCCACGAGACGCGCTAGCGTGCGGAGGGATAGGCAAACTTTCCGCAGTGCAGCCCGAATCTCCTTGCGGATTAGAGCGAGTTTGGGGTTGGGAAGGCTGAGGGTGGACTGGATGGTGTCCACCGTAAAACCCAAAAATTCCATCTTTTGAGAAGGAATCAATATCGATTTGTCCTGGTTGACAATGAAACCCAGTTGTTGTAATAATGACACAGTCCATGACATGTGAAGATGGGCCTGGGTCTCCGAGAAAGCTAGGATGAGGATGTCGTCTAGGTAAATGACCAGACGTACCCCCCTGCTCCTCAGTGCCGCTACCACTGGTTTCAGAAGTTTGGTGAAACACCATGGGGCGGACGATAGTCCGAATGGAAGGCAGGTGAATTGCCACATCCTGCTCCTCCATAGGAATCGTAAGAGGTGTTGCGATTCTGGGTGTATGGGAACCGTGAGGTAGGCATCTTTCAAGTCTACTTTCACGAGCCAGTCCCCTGGGTGTAGGAGGTCTCGGAGGAAGTGTATACCTTCCATTTTGAAATGTCGGTATGCGACATATTGGTTCAACTCCCTGAGGTTGATTACTGGGCGATAACCGCCGTCTTTTTTGTGTACCAGGAATATATTGCTGATGAATCCTGGGGAGCAATGGTCCACCTCTATGACTGCCTGTTTGGCCAGTAAGTCTCGCAGTTCGTTGTCTATTAGAGCAACGTTCTGGTTTGCGAAGCGAATGGGTGGAGGCATAACGTTGAGTGGTGGAGGTGCTATGATATCCACAGCGAACCCCGTTACAGTGTGTAATATCCACGCGTCTGCCGTAATCGCAGACCAGGCGTGGGTAAAATACCTGAGACGTCCCCCCACAGGAATGTGAATGAGTGGTGTGTGCATCATACTCACCGGTGGGAGGTCGGGATCGTGGATAAACTCGTCCACCTCGCCCTCGCCATGGTCTGCCACGTGGTGGAAAGAAGGGGGCAGGTTGTGCCACTGGAGCGGCATAGGATTGAGTCTGCGGGTACTGGTACTGTACTGGGGCTCTATTTTGTGGCCTGTAGGATGGGGCACGGCCGGCAGAGCGGCCTCTGTTTCTGCCGGCCCTGTTAAAAACCTTGGGGGTCCCGGCTTTCCTCAAGGAATTTTGAGCCTTGTCCAGGCTCGTAAAGAGGCCCACAAATTTGTTGACATCCTTTAATGTCTCCAAATAACATGCCGTCAGCCGACGGTCCGGGTTCTGACTCAGCCAGATGGGCTAATTGGGGGTCTAGACGCATCAGGATAGATCGGCGTCTTTCGATCGAGCATGCCGTATTGGCAGTGCCTGCCAGGCATATTGCCCTTTGCGCCCAGCCTCTCAGCTGCTGTAGGTCGACCGGTTGCCCGGATGCTGCCGCCTGTTCCGAAAGATTGAGAATCTTGGTCAGGGGGCCCCATCATGTCTAGGACACGATCTTGAATGGATCGGAATGATCGTTCTACCCCTTTTCTCTGGAATTTGCCAGATTTCATCAAATATTTACTTAGAATAGGGTCTATCTCAGGGGTAGCCACCACCTTATTGGGTATGAGGGGTCTGGGGCATTCAGCCCTAAGTTTGTTGCGACTAACCCTGTCAAGGGATTTTCTAGCCCATAGTTCTATGTATTGGATAACCTCTGGTAGAGGGGTCCATTCTCCAGAACGCGGGTGACTGATAGCGTTTGGGTCAAAGAACGGTTCTCCTAGGGAGTCTAGGAGAATATCTCCCTGCGTGGCAGGGGTGGTAGCTGTAGTGAGCGCCGTCTCCCCAGCATCGTCCTCATATGAATCCGGCTCTGACTCATCCGATCCCTCTAAGGGGTCATCAGAATCCTCTTGTGGAGAGTCTATATATGAGTCCGGTTTGGCCCTTCTTACGGCCTTAAACCCTTTAAATTGTATCTCCCTGGGGTCCAGGGGTCTATTTGAGTGCGTTTGATGCTGGGGTTGGTAAGCCGTGTTAGGGGTTACCTGAGGCATATTGTTTCCTTCCCCTGCCGGGGAGTCCATCACCGCCAGAGTGTGTTTTCTTTTATGAGAGGCTTTGCCTTTCTTGGTCGGTGGTTCGTCGCCTTGCGGCGTCGGTAAATGTGGGGTCATGGGTATATGGACCCTGGAGGAGGCAGCAGAGGTCAGGGCAGCCAGGATAGATTTATTAATTAGCTCCTGAATCTGGGCAGCATTCAGGGCTGGGGCTGTATCCCTATTGGTGCTATCCTCAATTGGATCGGTAGGGGCAGGGAGGTCAGACATGCTGCTGCTATATATATATATATAGTATTATTAAGGAATAGGATATGGTATCAAGGAATAGGTATAGTATCAATTAGGGAAATATTGTCAGATAAAGTAAAATTATCAAAGGAATAAATGCTAAGATGTAACAGGGAATAAATGCACAGTACCAGCTCTCTCCTCACCGCCGTCAGTGCAGGGACTGACGTTGCAGCGTGAGGAGGGAGCCTACACTAGTTGCCTGTGCAGAGAGAGAGTCACATGTCCTGTGACTCTCCTCCAATTGGCCGCCCTTCCCACGTCCAGCGTTGAGGAGAGCAGACGAATCTGTCTGAGGAGAACGTGAGGGGGAGGCGGGTCCCTCCCCCCCCGCGGCGCGCGGGAAGGACGGGGAAGAAGGGGAAAAATGGCGCGACGCCTCAGTGAGGTAATCCGACGCACCAGCGGAGTTTGAGGAGAAAAGGGAAGGAGATTTCTCTGTCGATGGAGCGGCGCAGTGCGGCGCTCGGCGGGACGCAGAGACTGTACAGCAACCCAGGGAAGAGCTGGGGAAAGGTACAGAATAAGAGATACACAGAAGGTACAAAATAGAAATAAAATAGAAGAGGGATAAGAGAGGGATAAGACCTTTGGTAAAACAAAGTAGGAAAAGATATATATCTCTTATCCCTAATTAAGCGATTACAGCATAAAAATATATCTATAATCACTAACAGCTAAAATACAATAGTAAATATATGAGAAAATTTGTGAGTACTTATCTTTTGCTATGAGCAGAAAGAAAGAGGAGGATCTTAGTCGGGCAGTCTGTTATATAGAGGTCACCGACCTGGGCGTGGTTACGGGTTACAAGGACTGCTGGGAGTCGTAGTTCATTGACTAAAAAATTCTTACATTAAAAGTTAATAGAAAAAGTTTTTAAAATGTCTGCTATGGGCATTAAATAAAGAAAGTTAATGCATAAGATATGAGCCTCCTGTCTGATATATAACTATGGTTACGCAGGCGCAATTGCTCTCTGAATCTGGGCCCCTGTGTTTACTTGCAAATAACCGTCATTCATATGTAAATAAAGTCGGCATTCATATGTATATCATGCCCCTCTGCAGTGAGGAGATGATGTGCTGTAACCTCTAGCAACCAATCAGTGAGCAGTACTACTGTACAGTAATCTCTAGCAACCAATCAACAAGCAAAAATCTTGTGCTGTAACCTCTGGCAACCAGTCACAATCGCTGGCTGATCTGATACAGTAAACTGATTTTAACCCATGCCTCACCGTGCCCATGCCTCACTGTGCCCATGCCTCACTGTGCCCATGCCTCACTGTGCCCATGCCTCACTGTGTCCATGCCTCACTGTGCCCATGCCTCACTGTGCCCATGCCTCACTCTGCCCATGCCTCACTCTGCCCATGACTAGACTTACGTTTAACATGGGAGTCTATGGAAGGGGTGCCCGGTTTGAAAAATCAGTGCTCCACGGCTGTAGGTCCCCCAGACAGCAAACTTCACACACTTGTAGAGGAGAACTGGGGCTACATGTGTGCCAAGTTTCTGCCAGCCGGTCCCCAAAGTTACCGGAGAAATTACCGCTTAACATGGGAGTCTATGGAAGGGGTTCCCGACTTTGAAAAATCGGTGCTCCCCGGCCGTAGGTCCCCTGGAAAATAAACTTTGCACACTTGTAGAGAAAGAGTGGGGCTACGTGTGTGCCAAGTTTCCAGGGGACCTACGAACGGCTGTTACCGGGTCCCCAAAGTCACCGGAGAAATTACCATTTAACAAAGGAGTCTATGGAAGGGGTGCCCGGGTTTGAAAAATCGGTGCTCCCCGGCCGTAGGTCCCCCAGACAACCAACTTTGCCCACTTGTAGAGGAGCGGGGCTACATGTGTGCCAAGTTTGGGGACCCGGCCGGTACCGGGTCCCCAAAGTCTGGGAGATCAGGCCAGGGCCGATCCGCCCTATAAGCAGTCTACGTAGGCTGCGTAGGGCCCCGAGTAATACTCGGGGCCCCGCGGCCGGCAGAGGTAATGTCTCTGCCGGCCGCCATTTTCCTGAAGACCAGAACGAGAAGGGAGCCCTGCCTGCCGAAATAGAAAGAAAAGCGCCCAAAAAAAACCAACCAAACAACTATAACCAACAAGCCTGTAACCAAAGGAGGGTGGGCGGGAACTTTCCCCATGCTGTGCTGCCTGGGAGGAGGGGCGGAAGTAATTTATCACCTCCCCTCCCCACTGCCCTCTCTCCTAACCACTCCTACCTGGCTTGCAAGGGTTCTGTTAACCCTGTCATGCCGGCCCTGCGCTTAGTGCAGGTTTGTCTTTGCTACGGGCCTTTCTTTCTCTCCATCGTCCTCCCATGCAGGGGCGTCGTTAGGGCGGGGCTTGGTGGGCTGGAGCCCCGAATGGTACCCCGAAAAGCCCCGAGTCTCGGCCGTTTAATTTAACATTATTAGCCCCGAATCGGCGGGTCCCCGTAAAATTAGTCAAGTGCAGTCATTCAAGCTCACTGTCTGTGCCGTGCGAGTGCGACGCATGCACGCTATTCCCAGGATTGGCCAGTGAGATGTCCATCATAGGCGCGCTGTGCTGTTATGATGGACATCACAGTGGACAAATCCGCAGCCGGGACGTGACGTGTCTTGTTTACATTGGCCGGACCCTTCAAATGGGAAAAGCGCGCAAAGCGTGACTTCCCTGACGGCGCAGCTGACAGACTGGAGTCTGTGTGTGACCGAGGAGAAGGCGCCGGACCATGGCGCCGGCGTGGAGAACGGCTGGGCCAGTCGACGGCTAGAGCAGCCAGCCAGCCAGCCAGCCAGCGTGAGTGACTCCAGGGGGAGAGCCGGCCCGGGAGGACACCCCACCCGCCCCGGACAACTTAGGAAGCAGGCCGCCGGCGTCAGTCATTTTCAGCTGCTAGTCCAACTCAAAGTAAGCCCTATTTACCATCTCTGCGACGAAGATGTATTTAATATTCTTAATATGTTTTTTTTTTATGATTGTCACTGTCAGGTATACTTCCCAAACATAATTTGTGGAAGGAACCCTTTAGCCTTTGGCTCGAGGTTACTGTGGGCCCGAGGCTAGGACAGAACAGGTCAGTGTAAGTGTTGGACAGGTCAGTGTATGTGTTGGACAGAACAGTGTAAGTGTTGGACAGGACAGTGTTAGTGTTGGACAGGTCAGTGTGTGTTGGACAGGTCAGTGTGTGTTGGACAGGTCAGTGTTGGACAGGTCAGTGTTGGACAGGTAAGTGTTGGACAGGTAAGTGTTGGACAGGTCAGTGTGTGTTGGACAGGTCAGTGTGTGTTGGACAGGTCAGTGTTGGACAGGTCAGTGTTGGACAGGTCAGTGTTGGACAGGTCAGTGTGTGTTGGACAGGTCAGTGTTAGTAGGACAGGTCAGTGTTAGTAGGACAGGTCAGTGTTAGTAGGACAGGTCAGTGTTAGTAGGACAGGTCAGTGTATGTAGGACAGGTCAGTGTTGGACAGGTCAGTGTATGTAGGACAGGTCAGGTCAGTGTATGTAGGACAGGTCAGTGTATGTAGGACAGGTCAGTGTATGTAGGACAGGTCAGTGTATGTAGGACAGGTCAGTGTATGTAGGACAGGTCAGTGTATGTAGAACAGGTCAGTGTATGTAGGTCAGGACAGGTCAGTGTATGTAGGTCAGGACAAGTCAGTGTAGGTCAGGACAGGTCAGTGTATGTAGGTCAGGACAGGTCAGTGTATGTAGGTCAGGACAGGTCAGTGTATGTAGGACAGGACAGGTCAGTGTAGGTCAGGACAGGTCAGTGTATGTAGGACAGGTCAGGTCAGTGTATGTAGGACAGGTCAGTGTATGTAGAACAGGTCAGTGTATGTAGGACAGGACAGGTCAGTGTATGTAGGACAGGACAGGTCAGTGTAGGTCAGGACAGGTCAGTGTATGTAGGTCAGGACAGGTCAGTGTATGTAGGACAGGACAGGTCAGTGTAGGTCAGGACAGGTCAGTGTATGTAGGTCAGGACAGGTCAGTGTATGTAGGTCAGGACAGGTCAGTGTATGTAGGTCAGGACAGGTCAGTGTATGTAAGACAGGTCAGTGTATGTAGGTCAGGACAGGTCAGTGTGTGTATGTAGGACAGGACAGGTCAGTGTGTGTATGTAGGACAGGACAGGTCAGTGTGTGTATGTAGGACAGGACAGGCCAGTGTATGTGGGACAGGTCAGGCGTCAGAAACAACCCTGAAAGACATGCTAGTGTGCCTAAGAGCTTCCTTGCATGCTGATCTCATGGAGTGTGTAACTGACATTCATACACACACACACGTCAGTGTGTGTACTGACACACGCGCGCATAGGTCAGGTGAGTCGCACCGCGCCCCCCCCCCCCCGGTTCCGGCTTCGGGCTGAAGCCCCTGGTCTTTTTGCTACCTAGCAACGCCCCTGCTCCCATGGTTTCTGAATGCCGGCTTCTGCTCCTCTCCCTCTCACAGGCCTTCAGGTACTGCGGGAAGAAGATGGAGAGAATGATTCTTCTATATGCAGCTACCCCACCGCTCCTCCTATCCTGCTTATCTATGCTGCCGAACATTGCTCTCTACCCCCCCCACGGTGCTCTCTAGCCCCCCAGGTGCTCTCTGCCTCTCCCCCTGTGCTTTTCACCTCCCCCTGTGCTCTCCACCTCCCCCCATGCTCTACGCTGCCCCCCTGTGCCCCCTGTCTCTCTTCCTGTGCTCTGCACCTACCTCCTGTGCTCTCCACCTCCCCCATGCTCTACGCTGCCCCCCTGTACCCTCTGCCTCTCCCCCAGTGCTCTCTAGCCCCCCAGTGCTGTCCAGCCCCCCCTGTGCTCTCCTCCTCCCCCTATGCCCTACGCTGCCCCCCTGTGCCCTACGCCTCTCCCCCAGAACTCTCCACCCCCCCTCATTGATCTTCACCTACTCCCTGTGCTCTCCACCTCCTGCCATGCTCTCTGCTGCCCCCCCTGTGCCCTTCGCCATCCCCCATGTATCTCCTCCTCCCACCTGTGCTCTCTGCCCCGTGCTTTCCTGCCCTCCCTGTGCTCTCTCCGCTGGGCACACCTGAGATGTAAGGAAGCACTCCGCTGGGGACACCTGAGATGTAAGGAGGCACTCCGCTGGGCACACCTGAGATGTAAGGAGGCACTCCGCTGGGGACACCTGAGATGTAAGGAGGCACTCCGCTGGGCACACCTGAGATGTAAGGATGCACTCCGCTAGGGACACCTGAGATGTAAGGAGGCACTCCGCTGGGCACACCTGAGATGTAAGGAAGCACTCCGCTGGGGACACCTGAGATGTAAGGAAGCACTCCGCTGGGGACACCTGAGATGTAAGGAAGCACTCCGCTGGGGACACCTGAGATGTAAGGAGGCACTCCGCTGGGGACACCTGAGATGTAAGGATGCACTCCGCTGGGGACACCTGAGATGTAAGGAGGGACTCCGCTGGGGACACCTGAGATGTAAGGAAGCACTCCGCTGGGCACACCTGAGATGTAAGGAGGCACTCTGCTGGGCACACCTGAGATGTAAGGAAGCACTCCGCTGGGGACACCTGAGATGTAAGGAAGCACTCCGCTGGGGACACCTGAGATGTAAGGATGCACTCCGCTGGGGACACCTGAGATGTAAGGAAGCACTCCGCTGGGGACACCTGAGATGTAAGGAGGCACTCCGCTGGGGACACCTGAGATGTAAGGAAGCACTCCGCTGGGGACACCTGAGATGTAAGGATGCACTCCGCTGGGGACACCTGAGATGTAAGGAGGGACTCCGCTGGGGACACCTGAGATGTAAGGAAGCACTCCGCTGGGGACACCTGAGATGTAAGGAGGCACTCCGCTGGGGACACCTGAGATGTAAGGAAGCACTCCGCTGGGGACATTTTACAGGGCACAGCGGTGACAATGGGCACAGAGGCGACAAAGGGCACAGTGGCATCAATGGGCACAGTGGTGACAAAAGGCACAGTGGCATCAATGGGCACAGTGGTGACAAAGGGCACAGTGGTGACAATGGGCACAGTGGTGACAATGGGCACAGTGGCAACAATTAAAGGGCACAGTGACATGCACAGTGGCAACAATGGACACAGTGCCGACAATTAAAGGGCACAGTGGTGACAATTGGCACAGTGGCGACAATTAAAGGGCACAGTGGCGACAATTGAGGGGCACAGTGGTGACAATTGATTGCACAGTGGCTGTGTTTGATGGCATGGCACAGTGGTGCGAATTGATGGCATAGTGACTGCATTTGATGGCATGGCACAGTGGTGACAATTGATGGCACAGTGGCTGCATTTGATGGGCACAGTGAGGCTGCAATTTTTTTCTTTTTTTTTTTTTTCGTTCGTGCCCCCCCAAAAAAATTTGAGCACCAGCCGCCACTGATGCAAGGTCACTGCTTCAAATAGCTTTAACAATAATTAGTACAACTGATGGATTATTATTTATAAATTCTACTTTATATTTAGTAATTAATACAACTCATTATTTAAAAGTGTTTTCCTTTCAGATATTTTGATTTCTCTATTGAGTATTATGTTCTCAGATTTATTTTCTGCAGCGTGTTTTTTCTCCTGTTGTTCAGTCCAGGGTTCAAAATTATAATATAACATTTTGGGAAAAATATACATCCTAATATTCCAGCACTGGAGGTCAGTATGGCGAATATCTCCACAGCCACCATGTATTTCCCTCTGGTGCTCAGATAGGCCGGGATCATGGCAATCCAGACACTGCAGAACACCAGCATGCTGAAGGTGATGTACTTGGCCTCATTAAAACTGTCCGGTAATGTCCTCACCATGAAAGCCAGAAGAAAACTCACAGCTGCCAGAAACCCCATATAACCCAACATAGAGTAGAAGCCGATAACTGACCCTTCATTACACTGAATGAGGATCTTCCCAGGATAGGAGTCCATGTCATACTCTTGGTAGGGAGGAGACACTGACAGCCAAACAACACAGATCACAACTTGGACAGAAGAACAGATCAGGACCAACGAATTTGATGCTTTGACTGTGACCCATTTTTTCCAGGAACTGCCGGGTTTGGTGGCTTTGAAGGCAATGCAGACAATGGTGGTCTTGGCCAGAACACAAGACACAGCGATGGAGAAGACGATACCGAATGACACTTGTCTCAGCATGCAGGTTATATCGACAGGACGTCCGAGGAAGAAGAAGACGCAGAGGAAGCTCAGCAAGATGGCGGTCAGGAGGATGAAGCTCACCGTCCGGTTATTGGCCTTCACAACTGGAGTGTCCCGGTGATAAATAAAGTTTCCAAATACAAATAATGTCATGGCGGAGAATGTTAAGGATATCAATGAAAATATCAGAGCCATCACATCATTTTCATAGGACAGAAATTCATATGTTTTGGAAATACATTTAATTTTTTTGTCGTCAGGCCACTCTTCATCAGGACATTGAAAACAGCCGTCACTATCTGCAATCAAAAAAGAGGGAAAAGCTGATTATGTATGAAACATAAAGAAAGGTGCAGGAACTTTAAAATCAAATTGTATGTTCAAAAACATTCAGTACATCTTTAACCTTTTCACACTGACTGGGGGGAGATCTATAGGTGAATTAGGGTGTGCACCCCAAAGCTCAAACGCACATAGGTGTGTGTGTGTATATATATATATATAAGATAAATATATATCAGTAGAGCACTGAATGGTTTTAGTAGAACAGAGGTTGGTGTCAGTAGAGCAGAGGTTGGTGTCAGTAGAGCAGTGGAAAGTTGTCAGTCAGTATCGAGCAGTGCACATGTCAGTAGAGCAGAAGGTGGTATCAGTAGAGCAGTGGAAGTGTCAGTAGAGTAGAGGTTGGTGTTTGTAGGACAGTGGACGGTGCCAGTAGAGCAGAGGTTGGTGTCAGTAGAGTAGAGGTTGGTGTCTGTAGACAGTGAATGGTGTCAGTCAGTAGAGCAGAAGGTGGTATCAGTAGAGCAGTGGACATGTCAGTAGAGCAGAAGGTGGTATCAGTAGAGCAGTGGACATGTCAGTAGAGCAGAAGGTGGTATCGGTAGAGCAGTGGAAGTGTCAGTAGAGTAGAGGTTGGTGTCTGTAGTGATGGTGTCCGTCAGTAGAGCAGAAAGTGGTATCGGTAGAGCAGTGGAAGTGTCAGTAGAGTAGAGGTTGGTGTCTGTAGGGATGGTGTCCGTCAGTAGAGCAGAAGGTGGTATCAGTAGAGCAGTGGAAGTGTCAGTAGAGTAGAGGTTGGTGTTTGTAGGACAGTGGACGGTGCCAGTAGAGCAGAGGTTGGTGTTTGTAGGACAGTGGACGGTGCCAGTAGAGCAGAGGTTGGTGTCAGTAGAGTAGAGGTTGGTGTCTGTAGACAGTAAATGGTGTCAGTCAGTAGAGCAGAAGGTGGTATCGGTAGAGCAGTGGGCATAGGGCAGAAATTGGTGTCAGTAGGGAAATGGACAATGTCTGTAGTTTTTTATTATGTTTTACAATGTTTATTCTATTAAATTATTTTTATTTTTTTAGGAGCCCTCTTGAGGGGCTTTGGTGAAATATCAGGGGTCTAAATAGACGCCTAATGTTTTACTTTTGAGAAAGAGAAAGGAACTGAGGACAGAGATTCCACAGTCCCTTCCTAAAACATCCCCCTGTTTGCCCACAGCAGCAGCTGGAGGGAGAGAAGAGGTGCCGACTGTAAGTTAAAGGGCTTGTAAACCCTGAAGGTTTTTCCCCATAATGCATTCTGTGCATTAAGGTGAAAAACCCTTTGTAGTGCAGCAGCCCTCCAGAGCCCCCCCCCCCTTTTACCTACGTGAACCCGATCGTTCCAGTGACGGGGACTAGGGATGAGCCGAATACCCCCCCCGTTCGGTTTGCACCAGAACCTTCGAACGGACCGACCGTTTGCGTGAACATTTAGAACCCCATTGACGTCAATGGGACTCAAACGTTCAAATTCAAAAGTGCTCATTTTAAAGCCTAATATGCAAGTTATCGTCGGAAAACGTCTTTGAGAACCCGGGTCTTGTCCCAGGGAACATGTATCAATGGAAAAAAAAGTTTTAAAATGGTTGTTTTTTCTGAAGTGATTTTAATGATGCTTAAAGTGAAAAAAAAAAGAAGAAAAATTCATTTAAATATCGTACCTGCTGGGTGTCTATAGTATGCCTGTCAAGTGGCACGTGTTTAGAACTGTTCCTGCACAAAGTGAGATTACCAAAAGAAAAAAGTAATTTAAGACTGCTTGCGGCTTTAATGTAATGTCTGGTCCCTGCAATATGGATGAAAATCACTGAGAAAAATAGCACAGACACAGACAGTACACACACCACGTAGCTTTAGGTGCACAGGCAATACACCACGTGAGAATACTGCAGCTAGCACAATCACCTGCCTGCCAGTAAATTAGGAATAACTGATCTAGCTAAACTATACAGTGGGCTGGATTCAGGTAGATTTGCGCTTTTTTTACGGAGGCGCAGGGCAACGTTTTTGCCCTGCGCCCCTACAAATTTACTGCGCTGCCCTTGATTCACGGAGCAGTAGCTCCGTAAATTGCGTGGGCGCGCCGGAAAAAAGCCTGGCGTAAGCGCGCGCAATTTAAATGATCATGTAGGGGGCGGGAATCATTTAAATTAGGCGCGTTCCCGCACCAATCGTAGAGCGCATGCATTGCGGCAAATGACGTCGCAAGGACGTCATTTGCTTCAAAGTGAACGTGAATGGCGTCCAGCGCCATTCACGAATCACTTACGCAAACAACGTAAATTTGAAATTTCGCGACGCGGGAACGACGGGTATACGTAACATTGACTGCCCCTGCCTTACGCGAAAAACGCTGTACGGAAATGACGTAAACTGCGTACGCAGGGCTCGCGTAACGTTGTGAATCGGCGTTAGTATGCAATTTGCATACTATACGCTGAGCACAACGGGAACGCCACCTAGCAGCCATCGCAAGAATGCAGCCTAAGATATGCGGGCATAAGAGCCTTATGCCGCGCATATCTTAGGCTGCAGTCGGCGTAACGAGGTTCCTGAATCAGGAGCATTCGTTACGCTGGGGCAAGTAAGCAATTGCGCTGTGTAACTATGGTTAAACAGGCGCAATTGCTTCTTGAGTCCAGCCCAGTGTATATATATATGTACAACACCTGGGATGCATATATATCCTCTACACGCTGTAACTCTAACTGACTAGCCTGCCTGCTCTATCTACCTAGAAAAAATGACACTCTCTTCTCTCTCTTAACCTCCGCAACACACTACACAGGGCCGACCTGCAGGCGACCTTTTATAGTGTGGGGCGTGTACTTAACCCCCTGAGCCATAATTGGTCAAAGCCACCCTGACTTTGGCCAATTATGGCTCTCCGTTTTTTTGCAATCTGTGATTGGCCAAGCATGCGGGTCATAGTGCATGCTTGGCCAATCATCAGCCAGCGATGCACTGCAATGCCGCAGTGAATTATGGGCCGTGAAACGCCACTCGAATTTGGCACGAACGGCCCAAAGCATTCGGAATTTGACGAACGATCGAACATACGATGTTCGGGTCGAACATGAGTTCGACTCTAATACGAAGCTCATCCCTCAGGCCCCGTACACATGACCGAGTTTCTCGGCAGAATTCAGCCAGAAACTCGATCGGAGCCGTATTCTGCCGAGAAACCCGGTCGTGTGTACACTTTTGGCCGAGGAAACCGACGAGGAACATGTTCTCTATTTCCTCCTTAGTCAATGAGGAAACTTAGCTCGCCGAGATCCCCGGCAGCTTCACAGGGAACTCAACGAGCAAAACGATGTGTTTTGCCCGTCGAGTTTCTCAGGTGTGTGTACGGGGCCTAACGGGGACGAGCAGAGCAGCTCCAGCCGCTGTCTCAGGTCCTCATTAGCTGGATTGATAGGAGCAGGAGCATTATTATCCAGATAGCCAGTGACGTGGGAGCCTGCTGTCTGTGTCAATGGACGCGGCAGCAGGACTCGTGAGCAAGCCCACACAAGTGCCCCCTTGGAATGTGGTTCTCCGAGGGGGCATTGCGAAGAGAAGGAGCGCCGCTGGGGGACCATCAAAAAAGGAGGATCGGGGGCCCATCTGTGCAAAACCCTTGAGTGGGTGAGTGAGTGAAAAACTTGTATAGCGCAACACATGCGAGCTGAATCGCCTCTGGGCGCTTAGTATCCATTTCCTACGTATAATTGGCCTTCAGAATAGATGGGTTTTGAGTTTTTTCCTGAAGGCCTGGTAATCCACTTCCGTGCGGATGCTGGTTGGTAGAGCGTTCCACAGTCTGGGTCCTTGGACTGCAAATCTTCGTTCTCCTTTGGACTTGTATCTGGACTTAGGTATCTGGAGTAGTTTACGCCGATTCACGGACGTACTTGCGCCCGCTACGCCGTTTACGTTAGGCTTACGTCCGGCAATAAAGTTACCCCTGCTATATGAGGCGCAGCCAATGCAAAGTATGGACGTCGGAACAAGCGTATCTTTTTACGTCGTTTACGTAAGTCGGATATCCGATGAAGCTGACTTTCATCAGTCTTGCCTACACACCATCAGTCAAAAATCTGACCGCGTCCAAACATGGTGACGTAAAACACTACGACGCGCTGAGAAAAATGAAGTTCAATCCTTCTGAGCATACGTCAACTTGATTCTGAGCATGCGTCAACTTGATTCTGAGCATGCGTCGACTTGATTCTGAGCATGCGTCGACTTGATTCTGAGCATGCGTTGACTTGATTCTGAGCATGCGTCGACTTGATTCTGAGCATACGTCAACTTGATTCTGAGCATGCGTCGACTTGAATCTGAGCATGCGTCGACTTGATTCTGAGCATACGTCAACTTGATTCTGAGCATGCGTCGACTTGAATCTGAGCATGCGTCGACTTGATTCTGAGCATACGTCGACTTGATTCTGAGCATGCGTGAATTTTTGACCGATGGACTTCCACACATACGATCGTTTTTTTTTTTCTATCGTTTTTTTATCCATGGGAGAAATTTAAAACATGTTCTATTTTTTTCACCGATGGAAAACAAACCGATGGGGCCCACACAGGATCGGTTTGACCAATGAAAACAGTCCATCGGTTTGTTTTCATCGGACAAACCGATCGTGTGTACAGGGCTTTACAGTTGTATTTTTCTTTACTCTCTTTTGGCCACTCCTACCTGTTACATTGGACACCGCCCCCTCGGAACATGGGACGCAGTCATAGCAGCAGACATGGACACTCCCCTTGTGAGCTTTTCTGTATCCAGGAGGACATCGGTCATTACATCGGGACATCGGCATCTGGTACATCACAACCACAGTCACATATTAAAGAGACCCTATCAGAATTTCTCGGGATATTACTAAAATGCTCACTATAGAGTCTCTTTACATTTTTAATATAAAGTTTACATTTGCTTGTTGTCTCATGTTCTTATGCCGCGTACACACGGCCGTTTTTCGGGTTTTAAAAAATGAAGTTTTTTTTAATGTCATTAAAAACGATCGTGTGTGGGCTTCAGAGCATTTTTCGGGGGAATTGAAAAACAGGCAGATTTTTTTTCGAACACGCTCTATTTTTTCACAACGTTTTTAACCACTTCCGGACCGCCGCATGTACATATACGTCGGCAGAATGGCGCGTACAGGCACATTGGCGTACCTGTACGTCCCTGCCTAGACGTGGGTCGGGGGTCCGATCGGGACCCCCCCTGCTACATGCGGTGGTCGGATACCCGCGGGGAGCGATCCGGGAAGACGGCGCGGCTATTCGTTTCTAGCCGCCCCCTCGCGATCGCTCCCCGGAGCTGAAGAACGGGGAGAGACGTATGTAAACACGGCTTCCCCGTGCTTCACTGTGGCGGCTGCATCGATCGAGTGATCCCTTTTATAGGGAGACTCGATCGATGACGTCACACCTACAGCCACACCCCCCTACAGTTGTAAACACACACTAGGTGAACCCTAACTCCTACAGCGCCCCCTGTGGTTAACTCCCAAACTGCAACTGTCATTTTCACAGTAAACAATGCAATTGAAATGCGTTTTTTGCTGTGAAAATGACAATGGTCCCAAAAATGTGTCAAAATTGTCCGAAGTGTCCGCCATAATGTCGCAGTCACGAAAAAAATCGCTGATCACCGCCATTAGTAGTAAAAAAAAAAAAAAATAATAAAACTATCCCCTATTTTGTAAACGCTATAAATTTTGCGCAAACCAATCGATAAACACTTATTGCGATTTTTTTTACCAAAAATAGGAGGAATACGTATCGGCCTAAACTGAGGGAAAAAAAATTATATGTTTTTGGGGGATATTTATTATAGCAAAAAGTAAAAACTATTGTTTTTTTTTTCAAAATTGTTGCTCTATTTTTGTTTATAGCGCAAAAAATAAAAACCGCAGATGTGATCAAATACCACCAAAAGAAAGCTCTATTTGTGGGGAAAAAAGGACGTCAATTTTGTTTGGGAGCCACGTCGCACGACCGCGCAATTGTCTGTTAAAGCGACGCAGTGCCGAATTGTAAAAACCCCTTGGGTCATTTAGCAGCATATTGGTCCGGTCCTTAAGTGGTTAAGGTTGTAAAAAATGGTCGTGTGCGGGCTTTAACGACGTGAAAAACCTGCGCATGCTCAGAAGCAAGTTATAAGATGGGAGCGCTCGTTCTGGTAAAACTAGCGTTCGTGATGGAGATCGCACATTCATCACACTATAACAGACAGAAAAGCGCAAATCGTCTTTTACTAACACGGAATCAGCTAAAGCAGCCCCGAGGGTGGCGCCATCCGCATGGAACTTCCCCTTTATAGTGCCTTTGTACGTGTTGTACGTCACCGCGCTTTGCTAGAGCATTTTCTTTTCACGATCGTGTGTAGGCAAGGCCGTTTTAATGATGAAGTTGAAAAAAACTTTGGCCCAGATTTTCAAAGACTTACAACGGCGTATCTCCAGATACGGCGTCGTTAGTCCGAATGGGCCCCGTCGTATCTATGCGCCTGATTCATAGAATCAGTTACGCATTAAATTCTGCCAAGATACGAGCGGCGTAAGTCTCCTATGCCGTCGTATCTTGGGTGCATATTTACGCTGGCCGCTGGTGGTGCTTCCGTCGATTTCCGCGTCGAATATGTAAATGAGCAAGATACGCCGTTTCACGAACGTACGTACGTACGCCCGTCGCAATTAGTTACGCCGGTTAAAGATAAAGCTGGTCTCTAGGTGGCGCAGCCCATGCAAGGTATGGACGTCGGAACAAGCGTATCTTTTTTTTTATATACGCAGACGAATGTACACAATTGTAATAAAATATTTTTATTTTTTAATTGTGCCATCTTCTTTAACCACTTCAGCCCCGAAAGAATTTACCCCCTTCCTGACTAGAGCACTTTTTGCGATACGGCACTGCGTCGCTTTAACTGACAATTGCGCGGTCGTGCGACGTGGCACCCAAACAAAATTGACGTCCTTTCCCCCCCTCACTATTAGAGCTTTCTTTTGGTGGTATTTCATCCCCTTTTTTGCGCTATAAACAAAAGATTTGAAGCGAACATTTTGAAAAAAAATATCAATATTTTTTACTTTTTGCTATAACAAATATTCCCAAAAATATATATAAAAAAAAACAAATGTGTTTCTCAGTTTAGGCCGATCTGTATTCTTTTACATATTTTTGGTAAAAAAAAATCACAATAAGCGTCTATTGATTGGTTTGCGCAAGAGTTACAGGGCCAGATCCACGTACCACAGCGCATCTTTCCGTCCGGCGTAACGTATCTCTGATACACTACGCCGCCGTAACTTACAGCGTATTTTCTGTATCCTGAAAGAATTTGCGCCGTAAGTTACGGCGGCGTAGTGTAACTTTGTCGGCGTAAGGGCGCGCAATTCAAATGTATGAGATGGGGGCGTGTTTTATGTTAATACGTCTTGACCCAACGTAAATATCATTTTTTTTTTAGCGGCGCATGCGCCGTCCGTGGGGGTATCCCAGTGCGCATGCTCGAAATTAACCCGTAACAAGCCAATGCTTACGACGTAAACGCCATTCTACGCAAAGCCCTATTCGCGAACGACTTGGGCAAACGACGTAAAATTCTCAAAATTTGACGCGGGAACGACGTCCATACTTAACATAGGATACGCCTCATGTAGCAGGGGTAACTATACGCCGAAAAAAGCCTTACGGAAATGACGTAAAAAAATGCGCCGGACGGACGTACGTTCATGGATCGCCGTATCTAGCTAATTTGCATACTCTACGTGGAAATCTACGGAAACGCCACCAAGCGGCCAGCGTAAATATGCACCTTAGATCCGACGGCGTACTAAGACGTACGCCAGTCGGATCTAGCCCAGCTTCAGGCGTATCTTGTTTTGTGGATACGCCGGAGCAAACTAGAAGTTACGCGGCGTATCAATAGATACGCCAGCGTAACTTCTTTGTGGATCTGGCCCATAGCGTCTACAAAATAGGGGATAGAAGTATAGCATTTTTTTCAAAATTTTTTATTTTTATTAGTAATGGCGGTAAACTGCCACTGTGACATTATGGTGGTCACGTCGGACACTTTTGACGCCATTTTGGGACCATTGTCATTTATACAGCGATCAGTGCTATAAAAATTTACTAATTACTGTATAAATGACACTGGTAGGGAAGGGGGTTAACCACTAGGGGGCGAAGAAGGGGTTAAGTGTGCCCTAGGGAGTGATTCTAACTGTGAGGGGGCTGGGCTACATGTGACACGACACTGATCCCGATGACAGGGAGCAGTAGATCTCTGTCATGTCACTAGGCAGAACAGGGAAATGACTTGTTTACATAGGCATCTCCCCGTTCTGCCGCTCCATGACACGATCACGGGACCCGCGGGGACATGGTCACAGAGCCCACTATGCTGCGATTTAGAGGCGACGTACAGGTACGTTGCTTTGCGCAGCCGGCGTATAGCGTCGTGTGACGGTCGGCAAGCGGTTAAAACTGCTTTTGTTTTTCTGCGCACACAAAACACAAATCTTGTCATTTCTTACTGTGCCTCCCTTCCAGGCCACGTCTTCTGGGTTGATGTTGAATATTCCATCTATGGCTTTACCGCCATCAAAGCTGGCCAGCGGTTGGAAAGCAGATTCGTAACCTTCTCCGTTTTTATGAAGGATCCAGTTGGCTAAAATCAGCCTGGATTGGATCTCCCCGTCGTTGTTAAAGAAGATTTCTTCTCCGGTTGGGTCGGTGTAATGAATGTTTCTCACAAAGTGGTGCAGCTTTCCAAGAAGGACGGAAACACATATAAACAGTTACAAGAGTTCTTAAAGTTGAACACAGTAGATACATATGATGCATAATATTTACATACCGTTAGAGCTGCACGATTATTTTGCGGATAGAATCGCGATCTCAATTCTCCCCGCCCGCGATCTCCCCGAGGGATGACTCGCGATTCTTCTGTTTCACGACCGGTTCCACGTAACCAGCGTGGAACGCAAATGGCGCCGATATCGGAACCGACGTCGGCAGCCTGCGCTGCTGGATGGATGCCTGGGCTTCTCTTGCAGATCTGTACAACTGTAGTGTGTATCCATGCGCCACCCAGTGGTTGCCGGCGGTACTGCTTCTGATGTATTAATCCTTCTCACAGTTCTGTACAACTGTGAGTATCCATGCGCCACCCAATGGTTGCTGGCGGTACTGCTTCTGATGTATAAAAAAGAGACCAGTGATATGGCTATAATGTTAAAGAACATATAACTCCTATGAAAAAAGCAGAATCAAACTTTGATTCTGCTTTTTTCATAGGAGTTATATGGTCTTTAACATTATAGACATATCACTGGTCTGTTTTTTATATATTCATATTTTCAGATACATCACAGGTTTATTTATTTATTTGGGGGGGGGGGGGTTTCTGGCATTCAGTTTTTGAGAATCGTGATCTTTAGTCTAAGCAAAAGAATTGTGATTCTCATTTTGACCAGAATCGTGCAGCTCTACATACCGTATATACTCGAGTATAAGCCGACCAGAGTATAAGCCGAGGCACCTAATTTTACCACAAAAAAAATGGGAAGACGTATTCACTTGAGTATAAGCCTAGGGTGAGAAATGCAGCAGCTACTGTAAGTGGAAAAGAGGGTCAACAATTCCCATTTGCAGCCTCACTGTGCCCATTTGCAGCCTGACCTCACTGTGCCCATTTGCAGCCTGACCTCACTGTGCGCATTTGCAGCCTGACCTCACTGTGCCCATTTGCAGCCTGACCTCACTGTGCCCATTTGCAGCCTGACCTCACTGTGCCCATTTGCAGCCTGACCTCACTGTGCCCATTTGCAGCCTGACCTCACTGTGCCCATTTGCAGCCTGACCTCACTGTGCCCATTTGCAGCCTGACCTCACTGTGCCCATTGCAGCCTGACCTCACTGTGCCCATTGCAGCCTGACCTCACTGTGCCCATTGCAGCTCTTCAACTCGACCATCCTCTCACCTACATTCTCTACTGTTTGTAATGGCAGGATCCAGTTGGTTCCCCCGGCAGGTCCCGTTACCTTTGCAACCTGATCTCACCGTGCCCATTGCAAAATCCGATCTGTGTAAACGAGTACCCGTGACATATTCAGACGGTGGCCGTGCAGTTTTAAAAACTTGCGCTCCTCCTTGTGCTGTTCCATGATAGGCGGAACACTCGGTTTCCCAGCAAACACTGTGTTCAGTGTTACACCTATCACGATCGCCCTCTCGTCTATCACGGAACAGCACAAGGAGGAGCGCAAGTTTTTAAAACTGCACGGCCACCGTCTGAATATGTCACTGGTACACAGATCGGATTCTGCAATGGGCACGGTGAGGTCAGGCGGCAATGAACTCAGGTACGCTCTGAGTCTCTGGGTATCACGGGCCATTCCGTTACACTCGAGTATAAGCCAAGTTTTTCAGCCCTTTTTTTGGGCTGAAAATGACCCCCTCGACTTATACTCGAGTGTAATGGAATGGCCCGTGATACACAGAGAATTTTGAAGGATGTGGGATACTTTAGTGCCAGCTTCACCAATGACTCTTGGGTCTAGGGTCATCCTATGTCCCTTTTTGGGCATAGGATGACTGAGAACTGATATCTCAGATTATATGAGATGGGACATTAATGATAATTCATGTATTGCAGGAGATCTTGACATATTACAAATGGGTTATTCTGACCCCAACAGGTCAATAAGAGTGTGATTCATTCAATGTGTAACATAGACTGTTGAGATGCTAATTAAGTCCACCTGGCTGTAGTGAGGGGGCTTGCTGTGATTGCATTATGTTGTCCATTGTGCTAATTACATCTGCTTCTAAGATATTTCATTGTGTATGCTAATGACACTGTTTTGTGTGAAGATACTATTGATAATAGATGTGAAATGTGACTTGTCAGCTGTAGTGATTAACTCCTTTAGATTCGTTTCCAGAAAGTCTGACCTTTCAGGGGTAGGCAATTAGCATGTCAATTATGTTTAGTAAAGGAATGTGTTTTGTGTAACAGGTGAGGATAACTTGTCGCAGAGCCAGACCGTCTGGGTAATGATTAGTAATTAGCTCATCTGAATGTCATTGTCTACGGAATGTGTATTGAAGCACCCAGTGTGTGATGTTGGGGGTGGAGTGTGTCATTGTCCCTTTTCTTACTGCAGCATGCTTTGTAACTGTATATAAGAGAGCTAAGTTACCATTAAAGTGTCATTCGTTTGAACCAGAGACAGAGCTGTGTGTCTCGTCCTTCTGGGGAATTCTAATGGATCGTGTCTGCTGGATTGTTGGAGTGTCGGATAAGCTGTCTTGGGTTGGTGGAATGGAATATGGTAAGCGGTGTTAACCCCTGACCGTTACATCGAGTATATACAGTAATCTGTATTCATTAATACAACATTTAATGTGATTTGCTAAATGCAAAGAGTGTAGGTTCCTGAATTTGATCTAGCAGCATCAGTACAGCCGAGCTCAGATCGGGGAAGAAAGGAGCAAATCAGTCCAGGTGCAGTGTGCATGTGCTAACAAAGAACATTCTAATAGGAGGAGAGAGAAGAGTCTTATCAGTCTTCTGCTTCTCCTTTTGTTGTTTAGGCTCAGGCTGGAGAAGGGACAAGGCCTGTAAGTGTTACTGAGCTGCAGCTGAGAGAACTCAGGGCTCCTCCCCCCACTAGATGGCATTGTGTTTTGTGTCAGAGCTGTGTAACCCTCAGAACTAAAAAAACTATTTGGCATATAGAAAAAAAATCTCCCTAATGCCGCGTACACACGATCTGAATTTCTGATTAAAAAAAGTCAGATGGACTTTTTTCATCGTAAATTCCGATCGTGTGTGGGCCCCATCTGACTTTTTTCCGTCGGTGTTTAGAAATAGAACATGTTTTATTTTTTTCTGATGAAAAAAAAAATCGATAGGAAATTCTGATCGTCTGTGTGCAACTCCGATGGAGAAAAAACCCACACATGCTCAGAATCAAGTTGACGCATGCTCGGAAGCATTGAAATGTATTTTTCTCGGCTCGTCGTAGAGTTTTACATCACCGCGTTTTGGACGGTCGGAATTTAGTCTGACAGTGTGGATTTTTTTTTAAAACACAGATTTTACATACTGTCCCTGGTTTTACTGAGGCTGGCAACCCTGATGGGACCCCCTAGTGCAGGCATGTCCAAAGTCCGACCTGGGGGCCAAATGCGGCCCCCTGTTGATTTAATATGGCCCCCCTGGGGATTTGGATATATATATATTGTTTGTGGCCCCCAGGGCCACAAAAGATATATACTGTATTTATTGGCGCTGCCTTGGAGGGGACATGGAGTAGGCAGGACAAGCGCCATTAGATTACATGAAGAGAATCTCCTCTTTACTCAGCAGCGTCTCTATTGGAAGTCCCGTCTCCTGGGATGCCATTGGACGACTGTTCTGTCAATCATAGGAGGCGGGACTTTGTATTAAAAAGGCCACAGGGTAAACAAGACATTCTACTGTTTGTAATCTGTCGGCACTCGTCCCGCCCCCTCCCTCTGCCCTCCGAGGCTGCAGGTGGGCATCGTTCAGGCTGCACTGATGGCAATGGTAAGGCTGCATTCATGGCACATGTGAGGCTGCATTGGTTGCAATGGTAAGGCTGCATTCATGGCAATGGGTAAGGCTGCATTCATGGCAATGGTGAGGCTGCATTCATGGCAATGTTAAGCCTGTGCATGTTATACGGCGATAAATACGGTATATCCAAATAACACGCCCAAGCTCATCCTTAGTATCGCTCTGGGATTCGTTGGGGCCACAAAAGAAATCTATACAGTATATCCAAATAACAAACCCAAGATCATCTCTTCACCACACACAGCCACAAAGGCAAGAGAATTCTTGTTGGGCTGTATATTAGTGCTCAGACGAACACACTTAGACCGAATTTTAATGGTTCAAACAATGTCAGGCAAAATAGTCGGCCCTCACACATGTTCACTTAATCAAATCTGGCCCTCTTTGAAAAAAGTTTGGACACCCCTGCCCTAGTGGCATAGGGCCCTTACTTACTACTTGACTTGTCTCAAAACTCCCAGCCTTAACTTCCATCAAGCTCTGCAGGGCATTGACCAGAACATAAACTGCCGTGTACGCAAAAGACGTTTTTCTGTCCTCTATTCCAAAAAAAGTTGACCAAATACTGAGTTCTTCTGTGCAGTTCACTGCAGTAACATTTGGGGTACTTTGAAAAAACAAATTTTTGGTGGGGTTCCTAGTTAGACAGTTAAATATGTAAAACAAGAGATCTTCTTGTATCGGGTCGGTTGGACGGGTAAATGAAGTGACTCCGTTAATAAAAGAATTCAGCCCCGGGATTAATTTCTGGGGCGATAAAAAAATCAAGCTGCAGTTTACTGCTGAAAAGTGAAGCTTTATTCCGTATCTTATGTGATCCCAGGACTCGTGGAGAACTAAAGTAATGTTTTCCTTAATAATTTGCAGGTTATGAAATAAAAAGTGAAAATTTGATAAAAGGCCAAATATGATGACAACCTTAGCTGTTGATTTCTCAATCATTTCCATTTTCTTTGTCCTACCACCCTGGTAATCAGTGAATTTGATCGTATATTCAATGCAGATGCCATGGCGGCTCATCATCTTACTCAGTTCTTCTATCTCCTTATCACCGCTGCCATCCCCCGGTGCCACCAACCCAACCCAGTTCCAGCCGAAATGTTGCAAACTTTTTATGATGGCGGCATAAAAATCCAGATTGTTTGATGTCATCCTGTATAAAGTTGGATACAATTTTCTGTCACTCAGGAGAGGGTCAGTGACTTGATAATTAATCTGTAAAGTAAAATGAGTTGTCAACTCATCCAATATGGTTAGAAATATCCTAGCACACAAAACTTTTTTTTGAAAAGCCTAAAAAAAAAACAACAACTCCACCCGGTGCAGAAAAAATGTGCACACACATAAAGAGTGTTCACAAAAACATGCAGATGGGTGCAACGTCAAGTGGTCCTCCTGTGAAAAAGGGACCCAAAAACCCTGATCCCCCCGGGGCGTTAGGCTCCAGACGGGGACTGAGGTACTGTGGTCCGAGCAACCGAAGCCGACACGGACCCAACTTCCTTGGAGGGACTGCCGAAACAGAACCCTCCCAGTACTAGGTGGGGCTCCCCCGAAGGGAGACCCCATGAGAGCAGGTGAACTAAGCCAGAAGGCCATGTTCACCCACTCCCAAGACGTCCAGGGCTGGCCCGAGGACCCGCACCCTACTAATCACACAGTGACAAAACGTGCACAACAAAAAAAGACGAAAAGTGACAAACATAGGCTTAAATAAAAGAAAGTGGGGGAAGGGATAGTGGAGAGGAGAGTGAAAGAAGTGGTCATTGTGGTGTACAATGACCAGGCCCTCCGGCCAGGAATAAAAAATTCCTCCGGTCCTAGCCAAGAGGCCCGGCCCAGGAGGCAGGTGCTAAAAAAAGCGTGTATCTGGTGCAGTGACCATGGTATCTTTAAATCAAAGTGACCCTCACTCACAGTGATTCTCAGATACCCCTGGACTGCCACTCCAGGGGCACATGCACCATAGGCTTTTCGTTCCAAATCCAACCCCCCGACCGACCAGTGCAGCCCTCCACCCCTGCCAGCTAGAGAGCCCTTCAAGTTTTCTTAGGGAGAATTGCCGCTCAGGTAGCAGCCACCACCAATACTAGCCCTTCCAGACCCTCCTTCAACCCGGCGGATTTTCATAGTCCTACCCCGACCCATCACAGGGCAGTACCAGCTCCTCCTACCGGATCGCCGACAGGGATAGCACTTACACCAGCCAGCCAGAAGGCCAAACTAGAACTCGGCAAAAAGACCAGACCAAGTGCAGCCACCCATTCTCACCAGGAGCACCCTTCCAGATGGCTCAGACGCAACCATTGGCCGGCCCCCAGTATCTGTCGGGCACACAAAACTGTCCTAGCGCCTCCTTATGCACCACATTTCAGGAATCCATATTTAAAATTGTGACAAGATGGTAGGAAACCCGCCATAGGCTCCACTTAGTGTGTAGGGGTTTGGGGTAGACGTGAAATAATTATACTTCCACGGAGACACTCCGCTTGAGTGCTTCCGTCATATACCGCTTCCTATCAGTCTGGATATAGATATCAGATATTACAGCTGCTCACAAGCACACAACGAGACGAGACTTGTTTGTCTGCTGAACATGGAGTGTTTAATAGAACCAAGAATACAACCTTATATACAGTTTAAAGAGGAGATAACCAGAACATAAATTAACATGAGCTAATTAACTAATCATTTACCCAGACTAGATGACTCATAGATATGACCTTTCAGGGTAGACGTCACATCTCCTCGCTCACCTGCTATACAATACACATTATCATAAGTGTACATAGGACATCTTCACACAATAGCAGGGTCAATTAGCACAGAGAACAGACAGATGGCTAAAGGTGACGGCATTAGCAGCTCCTTACACTGTATGTCCCAACAGTATGAATCAGTCACTCTAATATGGCATATACAGGGTCCCCAGGCATACAGCTCACATAGAGCACTGTTCCCCCAAATGCCAGGGCCCATGATCGCAAGGCGAGAGGCTAGCATTCAGTCCCCTCCAAAAGCCTCTGTCCCTGGTGAGTCTGTCAAAGGCACCATCCCCAAAAGATATATGGCTATAATTTAAAAAGTGGGGTGGAGTGGGACTGTAATTGTGCCCTGTTGGAGTATGGACAAAAAGATATATACCACAGTTATGAAAAAAAATAGAAATGTTTAATTTGCCTGCCATTGGCAGAGCCTTATTTAAAACGTCTATTACAGTTTAAGACAAAATACAGTCTACTGTTGCTTGAATTGAGGATGTGCAGGTCCTACACGTTTCGCGGGGAGTTTCTAAGCGGAAGCTGTTGGCGTCACACATGCTCGTGCACTATGACCTCCAGAAGCCTCTGACATACAGCTCCAAAATTCAGTATCGTGGTCATGATGCCAATGCTAATGCGGACGCAATGTCCCGACTGACAGGGAGGTCCATGGACTCTTCTCCACCGGTCAAGAGTTGTCGTTACACCAGCCTGTCCTTCTTGTCTTCCGGGGATATAGCAGCCCATACATCCAAGGATATCTTTCTGAAAACAATACTCTCCTGGGTACGGTACGGTTGGCCTGCAACCGTCACACATGAGTATGAACCTTATTTCCGTAGGCGTATGGAATTAAAGGGGTGGTTCACCCTAAAAACTACTTTTTCTTATTCCACTGCCCCCCCACATTACAATACGATTAAGGCTCTTATTATTTTTTTCATGCTGTACATACCTTAGTACAGCATATTCACCCGTGCATCCGGGTTGCGAGTCCCGTGGGAGTGGGCATTCCTCACATGCTGGTGATTGACGTTTTGCCCAAAAACTAGCTCCCCCCGTAGCGTAAGCCGCGTCACGGTTGGCGAAAGGAGCCGAACAGCGAGTCGGCGCTATACTGCGCATGCACATCGCCGTTCGGCTCCTTTCGCCAATCGTGACGCGGCTTACGCGACGGGGGGAGCTCGTTTTTGGGCAAAACGTCAATCACACACATGTTAGGAACGCCCACTCCCGCGGGACTCGCAACCCGGATGCACGGGTGAATATGCTGTACTAAGGTATGTACAGCATGAAAAAAATAATAAGAGCCTTAATCGGATTGTAATGTGGGGGGGCAGTGGAATAAGAAAAAGTAGTTTTTAGGGTGAACCACCCCTTTAACTGTGGCTGGCAACTGTGTTTTATGGGGAGACCGAGTGATCATTCCACAGACACATTCTGGACTTGCTACATACTGGTCATCTCGGGGGCACACATATGAAACAAGAGGCCAGAGGCTATGTGTGGTGGCCAAACCTAGACTCAGATATCACAACATATGTGAATGCTTGTGCTGGATGTGCACAAACGGCAAGAGACCCTCCTCGAGGGTGCGTCCAGCCCTGGACTTGGCCAGACAGACAAATTTCTCACCGCTCCAGGTGAGCCCCGTGAGCAATCAAGGGCTGTTGAACTACCAAGGTGCTGGCAATGCTGATGATAGCAAATAGAAAAACGAAAACTGGACAGCCGCACTCCAAAATAACTTAAAAAAGTTGTCTTTATTTTTCAACTGTACAAACACAGTCACTGCAACCAACAGAAAACAGGATGGCCGACGCGTTTCGCACCCTGGACTTGGCCCACGGTTCCTTGGTTTCGCCTACACTTGGACTTTGCAGGCCCGATCAGAGGACACACCTTCTTGATCATAGTGGACGCCCATTCAAAGTGGCCTGAGGTCATTCCTGTTACTCAGCCAACGACTAAGGCAACCGTTTCCATACTGTTACATCTCGCTGCTACGTTTGGATACCCCAGAGAAATCGTCACAGACAACGGTGCACAATTCACCAGTCAGGAGTTTCAGCGTTTCCTGACTGCCCACAACATCAAGCACAAGTTGACCGCACCTTACCACCCGGCTACAAATGGTCAAGCAGAGCGGTTTGTGCAGACTTTCAAACTCTATTTCAAAGCTACAGTGGCTGCAAGTAAACAACAGTCCCTGTCACTCCAGCAGCTGGACTCCTTCCTTTCTGCTTACAGAAACACACCACATGCAACCACTGGGAAAACTCCAGTGGAACTCCTCCTGGGTCGGCAGCCATGGACTGTTTTGGATATGCTCCGCCCTCAAACAGTCCAGGAACATGTACTGCAGTCCCAAGACAAGATGGTCAAACACAATGAGCTCCCCCAATTCAACGCCCAACAAAAGGTATGGGCCTGATCTTATGGGGCTTCCAACACCCGTTGGTTTCCTGCTGTCATTGCAGAGACTTTGGGACCCAAGATGTACAAGGTCCGCCTGGAAGATGGTTCCATTTGCAGACGTCATTTGGACCAACTGCGTCCTCATTCTCAACTGCTCGAATCCCCGATGCCGGCTGAACCACCAGTGTCTCAAGGATCTGCTCCCAGCGAATCAGGATGCACGGAGACTGATGATTGTGGAGACTCTGAACTTTTGAACTCCGCTCCAAAAGAGCCCTCCAGCTCCGGTCTGGAGGTCTGTCTACCCTCTGAGCTGGGGGATTCCTTCTTTGCACCACCGGTGCCCATTCCGGCCAGCCCTGTTTCCTCCGGTCCCGAATCGCTAGATGCCCGGCCTCAACGACACTGTCGCCCACCAGAGCGGTTTCAGTTGCAAGAGCGGTTACGAGACTTTCAATGGGGCTGACGGAAGTGATCCGATGACATATTAACCCTGAAACTGTCCCTGGAAGCTTGGTCTCCTATCTGGATGTGGGAGAAGTCCTGTAATTCTCCTGTGCTTGAAGGACTGTTATTGGACATGTTTTGTGCCTGTTATTGTTTTGTAGTGTTTTTTTTTTTTTTTAGGGATGGATGGAAGGTGTTATACCTGAAGGGTTCCACATGTACTGTCACTTTAGGACTGGCTCCACCCAGGAGTGATGACAAGGGTCAAGGGGCATAGTAGCCATCTTAGAGAGACCACATGTAAGGAAGCAGATAAGATGTACTGTCCTGAGATGCATGTTGCAGGGTACAGATGACCTGAAATAAACATCCATTGTTCCAGACCAGAGTCTTGTGTCCCTCACAACACAGAGGATATAACAGATGTTTTGTCCCATGGGTAAATGTTAAACCCAGGCTATTGCTATTATAATATTGGACAAAAGGTGTTATATCTGTTGGGGGGCCATTCAAAATAACTAAGATGTTATCTATTTATCTACCAAAGAATGCTAGATGAGCCACAAATGGATTGTTCCTCCAGATACAAGAGTCCTCCCACAACCCATGGTAAGGTTGGCGTAACTCTGAGTAAAGAAAGCACCCATGGCAGTGCCCTGTTTCTGGAGGAAATAATGACCAAGGAAAGTGTAATAGTTGTGTTCCAAACAAAATTGGACACTATCATAGATAAAATGAGCTTGAATATGATGTACCGTATATATTCGAGAATAAGCCAAGTTTTTCAGCACATTTTTTTGTGCTGAAAATGCCCCCCTCCGCTTATACTCAAGTCACCTACCCAAAGCTACCCAAAGCCAGATACAAGTCCAAAGGAGAACGAAGATTTGCGGTCCAAGGACCCAGACTATGGAACGCTCTACCAACCACCATCCGACTGGAGGTAAACCACCTGGTCTTCAGGAGAAATATCAAGACCCATCTCTTCTGAGGGCCCAGGGAATGGATATCAAGCGCCCAGAGGCGACTCAGTTTGCATGTGTTGCGCTATATAACTTACTCACACACTCACTCACACAGCATGGACACAGTGGGACATGGACACAGTGAGGCATGGGCACAGTATGGCATGGGCACATGGAGACATGAACACAGTGAGGCAAAGTGAGGCACAGTGAAGCATGCAGCATGCAGATGGACACCCTAGTATTATACTCGAGTCAATACGTTTTCCCAGTTTTTTTGTGGTAAAATTTGGTGCCTCGGCTTATATTTGGGTCGGCTTATACTCGAGTATATACAGTAATTGGGAACCTTCCATTTCACAATTATGTGCCACTTTGTGTTGGTTTATCACAAAAAAATACAGATAAAATACATTTACATTTTTGGTTGTAACATGAGGGTGTGAATACTTTTTCAAGGCACTGTATACTGTATATAGTTAAATCTTAGTGTTTGCTGATGATACAAAGCTAAGCAGGGCAATAACATCACTGCAGGATGTTGAAACTTTACAAGATGGCCTCAATAAAAAAAATGGGTTGGGAAGCTACATGGAAGATGAGGTTTTACGTTGAATAACATGGGAGCTAAAAATTTTAACTCAAGTTACTCACTAGGGGGAGAACCTCTGGGGGGAAATCCAGAACAGAAAAGGACCTGGGGGTCCTAGTACATGACAGATGCAATGCCAAGCTGCAGCATGCAAAGCCAGCAGAATATTAGCATGCATACAACGTGAATTTACTCAAGAGATAAAACGATAATCCTGCAACTTTATAAAATTCTGGTTTGGTCCCATCTGGAGTATGCCGTCCAGTTCTGGTCACCAATCCTCAGGAACAGGGCAGCCATCACAAATTTTGGGGCCCCTTACAGAGCTTTAGGCAGGGCCCCCCTGGAACAGAGGGGGGGGGGGTGGAAAAAACAAATGTAATCTCTTCTCTCCTGAAAAGAATAAACGGGAGGGGGGCCGGCCGGGAATGTAAGGGGCCCAGGGGACCATTGGGCCCCTTACAGGTGGGATGCAAAAAAAAAAAAAAAGCCCCTGGGGACCATCGGCCCCCTTACAGGTGTATTACCTGTACCCCCCTGATGGTGGCCCTGCTCAGGAAGGATGTGCTGTAACTGGAGAGAGTCCAGAGAATGAGAAACGACTACAAACATTAAACTTATGCTCTCTGGAGAAGAGATGCTTGAGAGGATATATGAAATTGTAGGAGAAGAGGTTTAACCTGAACCTCTGTAGATTTTTTTTATCACTGTCAGAGTGGTAAGGATGTGGAACTCCCTTTCAGAATCAGTGGACCCGGCGGGAAGCATAGATAGTTTTTAAAATACTCTTAGATAGGCATCTTAGCTAACACAGTATACAGGGATAAATTGTTAGCCTCCTAATACACGACATATAAATTGTATGGTATCATCATCCTGAAAATCAGTTTGAACAGAGATAGGGCTCAAGGGACCCCAAAGACACAAAATACTGATGGACGTTGGGCCTCAGGACACTTGTTGCTTTACCAAGCATCTAGTAAGTATATCTCCACACATGCTGCTGTGCGTGAATTTGGGTGGCTTGTACCAAGCTATCCTCTCTTGCTTTACAGCTCTCTTTTCATCCATCAATATTGCCCCATTGTTGATGTCATTGAGTTCCATTGCTGGTGTCATTGAGGGGAATGGTGCCCCATTGTTGGTGTCATTAAGAGGAATTGTGCCCCATTGTTGGTGTTAATAGGAGGAATTGTGCCCCATCGTTGGTGGCATTGGGCGTAAATGTGCCCCTTTCACTGTTGTCAGTGGGATGGAGTTATGCCCCAAATTTGGTATCAGTGGATGAAATAGTGCTCCAAGGGCCGGATACAAGCAAGCAAAGGGCCACATCTGGCCCTCAGGCCACAGTTTGGAGACCTCTGGTCTAGATCATTTGTTTCTAAATTGAGGCATTATTCCTGCCATGGTCACCAACAATAGGGAAAAATTCTGGCCACTGACACCAACAATAGGACTCTATTGAGTGAGTGAGAGACTTGTAAAGCGCAACATATGCGAATTGAATGGCCTCTGGGCGCTGTATCCATTTCATGGGTAAGGAACCCCTTGACCTCAGAAGAGATGGGTTTTAATCTTTCTCCTGAAGGCCAAGTGGTCCGACTCCAGTCGGATGGTGGTTGGTAGCGCATTCCATAGCCGAGGTCCCTGGACTGCAAATCTTCAATCTCCTCTGGACTTGTATCTGGAGGAGGTTTTGATTGGTGAATCGCAGAATGCGATTGGGGTTATGGGCTTTTATTTTTTCGCATAGATATTGGGGGGCGTTGCCTTGAATACACTTATGTATTAGACAGAGTGCCTTGAAAGTGATTCTGTCTTTTACTGGCAACCAATGAAGGGATCTCAGTGAAGGTGAGATTGATTCCCATGGTTTTTTCCCAGTCACTAGTCGAGCGGCCGTATTCTGCACGACTTGCAGACAAGTGATTTGGTATTTGGGGAGTCCGAGATAGAGGGCATTTGCGTAGTCGAGTCTGGAATTGATGATTGTTCCCACCACGACTGCAATGTCCTCTTTCGGGATAAAGGGCGTGAGTCGGCGTAGTAGGCGCAGCAGATGATGGGATCCGCTGACTACTGACCCTATTTGTGCATCCATTGTCATGTAGGTATCGAAAATGACTCCGAGACTTTTGACTTTGGTGCTAGGGGTGATAGTTTTACCCAAAATGGGTGGGGGAGTCCATGTTGATGCGGGATGATTTTTCCGGTTAGCGTGAAACAGGAGAAGTTCTGTTTTCGAACCATTGAGTTTAAGATAACTCTTTGTCATCCAGTTATCTATTAAAGTAAGGCATTTCTCTAGTCCAAGAGAATGATCCTTTTTGTTGCAGATGCGGAAATACAGTTGTGTGTCGTCTGCATAGGAGTGGTAAAGTAACTTCTGGTTACTGATGATTTCAAAGAGAGGGCGAAGATAGATATTAAACAATACGGGCGATAAGGGAGATCCCTGAGGGACTCAGCATGACACCGTACATTTTTCAGAAGTGAAAGACCCCAGTTTCACTATTTGTGATCGGTTTTCCAAGAAGGAGGAGAACCAGGGTAAAACACCTCAGCGACTCCGGCTACTTCAGCTAGCCTAGCCAGTAGTAGTCCGTGGTCTACAGTGTCAAAAGCCGCGCTTAGGTCCAGCAGTATCAGGAGACAAGATTCTCCTTCGTCTGCGGCCTCTAGAGCGTCATCCCATATTTTAGGCAGCGCCGTTTCTGTTCCGTGACCCGGACGGAAGCCTGATTGAAACTGGTCGAGTAAATTATGGGTGTCTAAATGATGTTGCAGCTGTTGTACAACTACTTTCTCCATTACCTTGGAGAAGACATTTAGAGCTGTTATGGGCATCCGGTTGTTTGGGTCTTTGGGGTCGAGGGTAGTTTTTTTTAGAATTGGTTTTATTGTACCTTGTTTCAGCTGCGTGATAGCTGGTGCTAAAATATCGGCACTTTCTTTCAGCAGTTTAGTGGGGATGATATCATTGGGTGCTGTGCTGTTATGCAGAGTCCCGATGATATTTTTAGTGGCATCGATGGAAATGGGTTTTAGAGTGAATTTTGGTGATTGCGGCGGATTTATGTGGGTATTAGCTTTGTGATTTGGGGGGTAGTTGTTGACGTTCCATGTTGGTGAATGCTTTCACCTTTTTTTTTCAATTTTATTAATGAAATAATCCGATAATTTGTTGCAAAATTCTTGTGAATCAGAATTGGGGGCCTCTAAACAAGCAGGATTCATAGTCTGAGTGACCAGCTTGAAGAGTTCTCGGGGGCGGTTAAGGGCATTTGCGATGATGTTGGAGACATTTTTTTTTTTGACAGTGAAGATTTCTTTGTGATATTTCTTTGTTATTATCTTGTAAATGGTGTGGTTTTTATCTGAAGAGCACCTTTTCCACGCAGCTTCTGCTCTTCTACGCTCTTGCTTTAGCAACGTCAGCTGGTCATTAAACCAGCTGGAGTTGTTTTTTCGGATTGCAAGTTTTGCGTTTTGGTGCTACTAAGTCAGCTGACTGTAGTAGCGCCTTGTTGATGGTGTCAAGTGTTTCTGTGGCTGTTTGTTTTTGTTGGGTTGTTTTTATTTTGTTCAGCATTTTTTTGTTGTGACTGCGACATTATGGTGGACACTTCGGACAATTTTGACACATTTTTGGGACCATTGTCATTTTCACAGCAAAAAATGCATTACAAATGCATTGTTTATTGTGAAAATTACAATTGCAGTTTGGGAGTTAACCACTAGGGGGCGCTGATGGGGTTAAATGTGACCTCATGTGTGTTTACAACTGTAGGGGGTGTGGCTGTAGGTGTGACATCATCGATTGTGTTTCCCTATAAAAGGGATGACACGATCAATGACAGCGCCACAGTGAAGAACGGGGAAGCTGTGTTTACACAAGGCTCTCCCCGTTCTTCAGCTCCAGGGACCGATCGCGGGACTCCAGCGGCAATCAGGTCCGCGAGTCCCGCGGCCACGGAGCTTCGGACCAGGTCGCGTGCACGTGCCCGCGACCCCGCGGCTGGGCTTAAAGAGCCACGTACATATACGTGGATGTGCCCAGCCGTGCCATTCTGCCGACGTATATCGGCGTGAAGGGGTCCTTAAGTGGTTTTAACAATTTTGGAGTTTTTACACGAGAACTGAACGGATTTTCTTGTAAATTTCCTCATCAATGTGAAATCTTGAAGAACGATTATTAATACAATAACTCGATTTATTACAATTGACCACTTACCTGTGTGTACCGATACAGACTAAGTAACTGGGCCATGGCTTGACTGGTATGCAAACCGGAGTCACCAATAAATCCGGCCACTTCCCCGTCTCTCCTACAGGAATAATTAGGAGCCTCCATCTTTTCTCCAGACAATATCTGCAGGACAGATCCCAAGGTTCTCTCTGGATATCCACAAGTATCAAATATATGATAACCCAGAGTAACGTTGGGTAGAAGATCGGGGTCCTTGTTAATTTCATCAACAGCAAAGATCATTGCCAGGATACTTTTATACTCTCCGATGTCAGGGCTGTGGGGAATTAAAACAATGGAATGGTTTCAGCACCATGGAGAGCACCGATTTGTCCCTTTCAAGGCATTTTTATTGTTGTATCAATTTAAGGTACACAAGTACGTCGAGCCGGTTCACACTGGGGCGACCTGGGATCCGACTTCAAGTCCCCCCAAGTTGCCCCAGGTCGAGAAAATGAATGGAGGTGAATGGGAAGCCGTCTTAACCACTTAACCCCCCGGATCATATTGCTGATCAAAGACCAGAGCACTTTTTGCGATTCGGCGCTGCGTCGCTTTAACTGACAATTGCGCGGTCGTGCGACGTGGCTCCCAAACAAAATTGGCGTCCTTTTTCCCCCCACAAATAGAGCTTTCTTTTGGTGGTATTTGATCACCTCTGCGGTTTTTAGTTTTTGCGCTATAAACAAAAAATAGAGCGACAATTTTGATTTTTTTTTATATTTTTTACTTTTTGCTATAATAAATATCCACCAAAAATATATAAAAAAAAGTTTTTTTTCTCCTCAGTTTAGGCCGATACGTATTCTTCTACCTATTTTTCGTTTATTGATTGGTTTTGTGCAAAAGTTATAGCGTTTACAAAATAGGGGATAGTTTTATGGCATTTTTATTAATATTTTTTTTTTACTAGTAATGGCGGCGATCAGCGTTTTTTTTTCGGTACTGCGACATTATGGCGGACACTTCGGACACTTTTGACATTTGATTTTTGGGACCATTGCCATTTTTATAGCGATCAGTGCTATAAATATGCATTGGATTACTATAAAAATGCCACTGGCAGTGAAGGGGTTAACACTAGGGGGCGGGGAAGGGGTTAAGTATGTTCCCTGGGTGTGTTCTAACTGTAGGGGGGGTGGCCTCACTAGGGGAAATGACTGATCGCTGTTCATACATTGTATGATCAGCATTTCTCTCCCTGATAGGACCAGCGGTCCCTGCTCTGTAACGAGCGATTGCGTGTGCCCGGTGGCGATCGCGTACAGGAGTAGGGGGGCAAGCGGGGGGCACGCGCGTGCCCCTAGTGGCCTGCAAGAGAGCCGACATAGAGCTCCGGGCTCTCGCGCAGGGGAGCCAACCTGCCGCCGTAAAACGACGGCGGCTGGTCAGCAAGTAGTTAATGTACACTACTGTAGTCGCTCCGACTTCAGAAAAGGTTCCTGTACAACTTCAATCCGACTTGTAGGCAACTTGTACCCATTGATTTCAATGGAAGTCGCCTCAGAAGTCGGATCACTGTCTTAACTGAAGCAACAATACAGGAAGATAACATACATTTCTCAGGAAAACCCCTCCCTCCCCCATAACTGATTGTTGTTTGATTGGCCACTGGATTGCCTTGTACTGTCCTGGAGGCGACTTAAAGTTGCCTTGTACTGTCCTGGAGGCGACTTGAAGTTGCCTTGTAAGTTGCCTGCTGATTCATACTCAAGTCGAGTCCAAGTTGCCTCTCAAAGTCGTGCTGGAAGTCGTGTTGCCCCTGTGTGAATGGGCCTCGAAGTGTATCTGTCAGGCCTCGTCAGGGGAGGGCTGGGCCAGGGGGAAGGGTGGCAATTGCCTTCCAGGCCACCCTGACTTATGGCTGGCAGCTGCTGCCTGCTACCATTTTCTTTTTTATTCTGGTCTAGGAAGTTGGCAAGGACCTGCTGAGATCACTGTGGTGAGAGATCCTGACACCATAGATGACCCCCCATCCCCCCCATACACCCCATGTAGCCCGCCCCAGTTATTGGGTTGCATTGATGGGAACTGGAGTTGACTGCACTGGTAAGGCTGCATTGAAAAACCAGATGGGCCATGGATGGTGAGCCGATTCGGCAGTTCAATGGGCCAATTGACTGAACCTGCCCCCCAGGCCTAAGGCTGCCAGCCCTCCCCTGGGCCTCGTACACACGACCGAACATGTCTGCTGAAACTGGTCCGTCGGACCAGTTTCCGCGGACATGTTCGGTCGTCTGTACGGCCGACCGGACAATTTTCCGGCGGATCGGACAGGTTTCCAGCGGACAAATGTTTCTTAGCATGCTAAGAAACATGTCCGCTGGAAGCCTGTCCGTCGGACATGTTTGGTCGTCTGTACAGACTCACCGGACATGTCCGCTCGGCCGAAAGCCCTCGCATGCGTCAAAGTGATTAGACGCATGCGTGGAAGCATTGACCTTCCAGGGTCGCGCACGTCGCCGCGTCATCGTCGCGACCGCGTTCGCTGTCAGCGGGAAATTTGGTCTGATGGTGTGTACAGCCATCAGACCAAAATCCGCCAGCGGACATGTCCGTTTTCATCGGCCATGTCCCGTCGTGTGTACAAGGCCTCAGACTTGAACATGTATGTGAAAACTGCAGGAAATACAAATGGTGGTAATGTGTGTTATCAAGGAAAAAAATACCGCGCTAGGTAAACAATAGCAAAAGCAGCAACTAAAAAGTAATATACACACAAAATAGACAATGGAAAATATGTAGTTGCGCTGTGATGGAATAATATGTGAAAAAATACTGCTGAGAGTAGTGATGAAAAATGCAAATGAAGCAATAACAATTGTGTTGAAGCATTAGTTCAGTGAAGTCCAAAAGAAAACACAATCAATACATATAGCTAGATTCAGGTAGAGTTAGGTCGGCGTATCAGTAGATACGCCGACCTAACTCAGAATCTGCGCCGACCTAAGTTTAAGTGTATGCTCAAACAGAGATACGCTTAAACCTATCTAAGATATGACGGCTTGAGCTGTCCTATCTTAGGGTGCAATATTTTGGCTGGCCGCTACGCCGACCATTGTGGTCGGCGTAGAATATGTAAATCACTAGATACGCCTATTCACGAACGTACGCCCGGTCGACGCAGTACAGATACGCCGTTTACGTAACGCATTAGCAAGCCTAAAGTTATTCCATCAAATAGATGGAATAGTAATGTTAAAGTATGGCCGACGTTCCCGCATCGAAATTCGAAAATTTTACGTTGTTTGCGTAAGTCGTCCGTGAATAGGGATTTACGTTGTTTACGTCCACGTCGAAATCAATAGGCCCGTGCGGCGGACTTAACCGCAATGCACACTGGGAAATGTAGGCGCACGGCGCATGTGCAGTTAAAAAGAAAAGTCAATCACGTCGGGTCAAGCCTAATTATCATAAAACACGCCCCCTCAGCCGAATTTGAATTAGGCGCGCTTGCGCCCGCCGCATTTACGCTACGCCGCCGTAAGTGAGGAGGCAAGTACTTTGAGAATACAGTACTTGCCTCTCTGACTTAAGGCGGCGTAGCGTAATCAGATACGCTACGCCACCTCAAAGTTGCAGCCATCTCTCTGAATCTGGCTAATAATCTTCTTAGGAATTCAAAATTGAAGAAATCCACCACCGAAAGTGAAGACACTATAAGAAATGCAGGCTTACCAGATGGCAAGCAAGGATAGCTTGCGGCTGTAAACCCCAGCCCGGGCAGGGGCCAATCCTAGGCAGGGTGCACAGGGTGCATTGCACCCAGGCGCCTGCAGAGGTGGGGGTGCCGATGCCGAACATCTAACAGACTCTCTAACAGAAGCCCTCTCTGTGTCCATCACAGAGGCCCCCCCCCCTCCGGGTCCCAAGTACTCTTCGTCTCTTCCTGTATTTTGTTTATTGTTAAGAGATCGTGTAAGGATCCCAGATTAATGAAGACTTTGTGGGGGAGCATCTCTGTGGGTGAGTCATTGCCATAGAAACATTTGTAAAGGGGAGGAGTTAGTAAAATTATGACGCCCTTGTGGGGGCGCCAGAAATGTTTCTGCACCCAGGCGCCTGTGACCCTAGGATCGGCCCTGAGCCCGTGCCTTTACCATGAACTGCACCACTTGCAGGGCCGGACTGGGAATGCAAACCAGCCCTGGAAAAAATTTAATACCAGCCCCACAGCATTAATATACCAGCCCAAAAAAAAGAGAGAAATCCATGAGAGAGCCAGAGAGGGGCCGGGCTGCAATGGTGAGAGAGAGAGGGTGCAACGGCGAGAGAGAGAGGGTGCAACGGCGAGAGAGAGAGGGTGCAACGGCGAGAGAGAGGGTGCAACGGCGAGAGAGAGGGTGCAACGGCGAGAGAGAGAGGGTGCAACGGCGAGAGAGAGAGGGTGCAACGGCGAGAGAGAGGGTGCAACGGCGAGAGAGAGGGTGCAACGGCGAGAGAGAGAGGGTGCAACGGCGAGAGAGAGGGTGCAACGGCGAGAGCAGAGGCGTTTCTACTGAAACTGTGCCCCTGTCAAAACATTTGAAACCCATCTTTCAGATAACCATAACAAAAAAAAAAAACACCCAAGCTTGCATTAATATCAGCACCCATAAATATTACCTTACCAGCACCCATAAATTCAGCAATATCAGCACCCATAAATATTACCTTACCAGCACCCATAAATTCAGCAATATCAGCACCCATAAATTCAGCAATATCAGCACCCATAAATGTGGTAATATCAGCACCCATAAATGTGGCAATATCAGCACCCATAAATGCGGCAATATCAGCACCCATAAATGTGGCAATATCAGCACCCATAAATGTGGCAATATCAGCACCCATAAATGTGGCAATACCAGCACCCATAAATGTGGCAATATCAGCACCCATAAATTCAGCAATATCAGCACCCATAAATGTGGCAATATCAGCACCCATAAATGCGGCAATATCAGCACCCATAAATGTGGCAATACCAGCACCCATAAATGCGGCAATATCAGCACCCATAAATGTGGCAATACCAGCACCCATAAATGTGGCAATATCAGCACCCATAAATGTGGCAATACCAGCACCCATAAATGTGGCAATATCAGCACCCATAAATTCAGCAATATCAGCACCCATAAATGTGGCAATATCAGCACCCATAAATGCGGCAATATCAGCACCCATAAATGTGGCAATACCAGCACCCATAAATGCGGCAATATCAGCACCCATAAATGTGGCAATACCAGCACCCATAAATGTGGCAATATCAGCACCCATAAATTCAGCAATATCAGCACCCATAAATGTGGCAATATCAGCACCCATAAATGTGGCAATATCAGCACCCATAAATGTGGCAATATCAGCACCCATAAATGCGGCAATATCAGCACCCATAAATGTGGCAATATCAGCACCCATAAATGCGGCAATATCAGCACCCATAAATGTGGCAATACCAGCACCCATAAATGTGGCAATATCAGCACCCATAAATTCAGCAATATCAGCACCCATAAATGTGGCAATATCAGCACCCATAAATGTGGTAATATCAGCACCCATAAATGTGGCAATATCAGCACCCATAAATGTGGCAATATCAGCACCCATAAATGCGGTAATATCAGCACCCATAAATGTGGTAATATCAGCACCCATAAATTCAGCAATATCAGCACCCATAAATGCGGTAATATCAGCACCCATAAATGTGGCAATATCAGCACCCATAAATGTGGCAATATCAGCACCCATAAATGTGGCAATATCAGCACCCATAAATGCGGCAATATCAGCACCCATAAATGCGGCAATATCAGCACCCATAAATGCGGCAATATCAGCACCCACAAATGTGGCAATATCAGCACCCAAAAATGTGGCAATATCAGCACCCATAAATTCAGCAATATCAGCACCCATAAATGTGGCAATATCAGCACCCATAAATGTGGCAATATCAGCACCCATAAATGTGGTAATATCAGCACCCAAAAATGTGGCAATATCAGCACCCATAAATTCAGCAATATCAGCACCCATAAATGTGGCAATATCAGCACCCATAAATGTGGCAATACCAGCACCCATAAATGTGGTAATATCAGCACCCATAAATGTGGCAATACCAGCACCCATAAATGTGGTAATACCAGCACCCATAAATGTGGCAATACCAGCACCCATAAATGTGGTAATATCAGCACCCATAAATGTGGCAATACCAGCACCCATAAATGTGGTAATACCAGCACCCATAAATGTGGCAATACCAGCACCCATAAATTCAGCAATATCAGCACCCATAAATGTGGCAATATCAGCACCCATAAATGTGGTAATATCAGCACCCAAAAATGTGGCAATATCAGCACCCATAAATTCAGCAATATCAGCACCCATAAATGTGGCAATATCAGCACCCATAAATGTGGTAATACCAGCACCCATAAATGTGGCAATATCAGCACCCATAAATGTGGCAATACCAGCACCCATAAATGTGGTAATATCAGCACCCATAAATGTGGTAATATCAGCACCCATAAATGTGGCAATACCAGCACCCATAAATGTGGTAATATCAGCACCCATAAATGCGGCAATACCAGCACCCATAAATGTGGTAATATCAGCTCCTATTGCGCCTCAAAGATGCTGCTTGCAGGAAATTTTTTAATGTCCTGCCAGCGCACCGCTCCAGTGTGAAAGCACTTGGGCTTTCACACTGCAGTGAGTGGAACCACTCTTTCAGGGCGCTCTGCAGACGCTATTTTTTGCGTTATAGCGCCTGCAAAGCGCCTCAGTGTGAAAGGGGTCTTAGACTACTTTCACACTGAGGTGCTTTGCAGGCGCTACAAAATAGCGCCTGCAAAATGCCCTGAAAGAGCCTCTCTTCTCACTCCAATGCGAAAGCTTTCACACTGGAGAGGTGCGCTGGCAGGATGCTCAAAAAAGACCTGCTAGCCGCATCTTTGAGGCCCTGAAGGAACGGTGTACACACTGCTTCTAAAGCGCCCCTGCCCATTGAAATCAATGGGCACCGGTGCTGAACCGCCAGCAAAGCGCTGCTGCTGATCCTTTTGGGCCGCTAGCATTGTGCTGGCAGGACGCTCAAAGTCTATGAGGCGCCCCGCTAGCGACTGAATAGTGCTGCAAAAATGACAGTAAAGCGCTGCTAAAATACTGACGCTTTAGGTGGAGCCTCCTCCAGTCAAACAAATGACAATCTGGCTGAGTGGCCGGTCACACTCGTAAATGAGCATGGGGAGTGCCTGTCACACTCCTCCATACTGCCAACAGTTAAAGTGGAGGTTCCCCCTAAAAAAAAATTTCTAACAATACATTGAGAAGACAGATTACACTGCGGTTATGCTGTTTTTTTTTTTTTTCTCGTACATACCTCGTTATCGCCGTTTCATCCCTCGGCTTCCGGGTACGATTCTTGCTGGACCTAGTTGATTGACGTTCCTCCGACCGGCGCATACTGCGCGTCACGACTTTCCAACAGAACCCAAACGTCATTGCGCAGGCGCCGTATAGAGTCAGCTCTATACGGCGCCTGCGCAGCAACGTTCGGCTTCTTTCGGAAAGTCGTGACGTCAAGTATGCGTCGGTCAGAGGAACGTCAATCAACTAGGAACGCCCACTGCCACAAGACTCATACCCGGGAGCCGAGGGATGAAACGGCGATAACGAGGTATGTACGAAAAAAAAAAAAAAAACAGCATAACCGCAGTGTAATCAGTCTTCTCAATGTATTGTTAGAATTTTTTGGGGGGGAACCTCCACTTTAAGTAACCAAATTTTTCAGGTAAAGTGCCGTACCGCAGGGGCTATAGTGCGGGAGGCAGCCGCAGGAGGACAGGTGGGAATTTTTTGGGCGTTTTTTTTTTAATTACAATTTGCAGGGGCAGCAAAGGTGACAGAGAGGAGGGGGGGGGGGGTGCAAATTGTAACCTAAACCTGTATAATAATCTCTCTCACGAGGCATTGCACAGTGCACCCCCCCCCCCTCCTCCCCTCCTCTCTGAGATTATTATACAGATTTTAATTGCAGGGGCAGCAAAGCTAGGTGACAGAGAGAAGGGGGGGGGCCGGGGGGGTGCAGATATGGTAAGATAGAGAATCGTTTTTATTGCATTAAAATTAATTTCTTCACCTTGTGCTCCAAGGCAGGGTGGCGACGCCGTTCACTTCTCCCCTCACTCGTGACCGGGCAGACACTGCAGAGACATTGTACTAGGCGCTGTTGGCGCCGCACGGGACGATAGAACTAGTCCTAAAAGTTTTTTTTCTCCTGCTCGGCTCCTCCCCGTAGACACATGATCAGTGATGCTGCTCACTGATTAGCTAGGTAAGTTCTTACCTAGCTAATCAGTGAGCAGCATCACTGATCATGTGTCTACGGGGAGGAGCCGAGCAGGAGAAAAAAAAAACGTCAGGACTAGTTCAAGAAGGGATTAGTGAGGCGGCGAGTATGGCGGCCGCAACCTGCCGGCCCGTGGCTGCTTTTAACTACCGCAGTCTGCAGGTATGAAAAAGCAGCCCCAGGAAACTCAGTGCAGCCGTCACCTCTGCAATTTAAAACAGCGGCGGCCGCGGCGATCGCGGCTGCGGCCCGCCGCTGATTATATTTGACTGACAGGCAGTGACAGCAGGCAAAAGCAGGCGGCCTACCGGGAATTTTCCCGCTATCCCGGTTGGCCAGTCCGGCCCTGGCTGGCATGACAGGGTTAACAGTGGGGGAGCCTTGCTGGGGAGCGGGATGTAAGGAGGTAGAGGATAGGGTGCAGGAGAGATGGGGAGGAGCGATGAGGCATGTGGGGAAGTTTAGGTCCCTCCCCAGCTCACAGTTAACAGGAGGAGCGAGCTTCCCACCCTCCCTCCCTGATTGTGGTAAGTTTTGTGGTTCCGTACTGACGGAGAGGGGTGGGTTGACAGAGAGGGGTGGGCTGACAGAGAGTATTGCATAAAGGTTTGTAACTTCACTCACACCTTACTTCAGGCTGGGTGTCTCAGTGCAGAGCCAGGTCCTTGCACCTCTTCGGGGGGGGGGGGAGATGATTCAAGAGCCAGGTCCCTGCACCTCTTCTCGGGGGGGGGGGGGGTTATTTCTTTCTGTCACGTCTTGTCCTTAAGCCAGCACCTCACGAGCTCAGCAAGTCACATGTGACTTTTGTGATGCCACTCGTCCCCTCCCCTGACGTGCCACATGACCTGCCACAGTCTGAGACTCGTGGGAGTTGTAGTTTGCTGTGCCTGCGCTGATAAGTAACTTATCTTTAGCGCAGCCGGACTACAACTCCCACCATGCGTAGCAGCCTACACAGGAGCAGCCACTCCAGCCAGCCCAGCGGCCGTTAAAGATAACATAGAAGCCGGCTTGGGGGGAAATCTCCACCCATCCCCCTGGCCCAGCCCGCTCCTGGGCACGTCCATTCACACTGCACGGGGAGTGTCCGTGTGAGAGACACTCCCCGTTCACTCTTACCTTCCCCGAAATTGTACATCCGCTCCGAGGAACTCCATTTCCTACAGCCGGCCGCTGGGCTCTCTCATGCCGGCCACCCGCACCCGCGGCCCGGCTGCAGAAGGGCCACGGCTCGGTAGTGGGCCGCGGACCGGGGGTTGACGACCCCTGGTGTAGCAGATGTTTATACAGTTAATGTTAATTTACTTGAGTTTTTGTTAATAAAATGGCTGCAACGGCCAATATTTTTTTTAACCACTTCCGTACCGTAGGACATCATATGACATCCTGGACTTTCAATGGGGATATATGAATGATGAGTGCAGCTTCAGGCATCATTCAGATATCCTTTTTTTTAGGCGGCGATTCTGCGCACCATAAGAACGATCATAGCGGCTTCTCCGGACTCTGCCGTGCCATCGGAGGCCCGGAGAACGGATCGGCCACCACCGAATGAAGAGCATAGAGATTTCCGGTGACCAGATGGTCACCGGTCATCTCTATGATCGTCGGTGGCCCGGGCGCGATGTTATGACGTCACGCCCGGGTACCCGGAATTAACAAACAAAGCCGCAATCGCGGCTCAAAGCATGAGATCGGTGAATTTTTTTCCCCGATCTCAAGCTTTCCAGCCTGGAGGAGGGTTGTGAGGTCTTATTGACCATCTCTCCATAAAGAGGACCTGTCACACACTATTCCTATTACAAGGGATGTTTACATTTCTTGTAATAGGAATAAAAGCGATCAATTTTTTTTTTAAGTGCAAAAATAAAAACAAATAAGTAAAATAAAAAATAAAATATAAAAAATATTTAAAACGCCCATGTCCCCAGTAGCTCGCGCTCAGAAGCGAACGCGCATGTAAGTCCCACCCACATATGTAAACGCTGTTCAAACCACACATGTGAGGTATTGCTGCGTGCGTTAGAGCGAGAGCAACAATTCTGGCACTAGACCTCCTCTGTAACTCTAAAGTGGTAACCTCTAAAAAAATTAAAACGTCGCCTATGGAGATTTTTAATTACCGAAGTTTGGCGCCATTCCATGAGTGTGCGCAATTTTAAAGCGTGACAAGTTAGGTATCTATTTACTCGGTGTAACATCATCTTTCACATTCTACAAACAAATTGGGCTAACTTTACTGTTTTGTTATTTTTTAATTCATGAAACCGTCCCCCCCCCCCCCCCAAAAAAAGGCGTTTGAAAAATGATTGCGCAAATACCGTGTGAGATAAAAAGTTGCAATGACCGCCATTTTATTCCCTAGGGTGTCTGCTTAAAAAATATATATGTAATGTTTGGGGGTTCTGAGTAATTTTCTAGCAAAGAAAATGATGATTTTTACATGAAGGAGAGAAGTGCCAGAATAGGCCCGGTATGGAAGGGGTTAAATATCCTTTATTTATCAAAAAGGGAGCATTAGAAAGCACATTATCACATTTGCAATCCATTGAATATATGTATATACAAACATCTTTTTCCATCATTAATACATTTTAAATCAACATAATAATCCACCGTATTTATACATATAAATTCACATATATTTTCCCTTTTCACCATTACCCTGGTCTTGGGCCTCGAAGCATTTATTAATGGCTTCTCTATTTCTCCATTTTATCTTTATTCTTTACAAAATATCCCCCCCCCCCCCCAAAAAGAAAAAAAGGGTGACCACCCCCTCCCGTTCCCTACTAGAGATGGAGAGATAATGGCCCAGATTCACAGAGAGCATGGCGCACATTACGTCAAATTTTCTCCCTTAGTTACGCCGGCTCAATGTTTAGTCGACATGAACGTAACCTACGCCCATCCCCATTCACGGACGACTTACGCAAACGACGTAAAATACGACGCTGTTCCGACGTTTCCGATGTCCATACCTTAACATGACTTACCCCTGCTTTATGAGGGGTAAAGTTACGCCGGTCGTACACCTTAAGTAAACAGCGTATTTTAATACGCTGGGCGCAAGTACGTTCGTGAATCGGCGTATCTAGCTCATTTGCATATTCGACGCGGAAATATACGGAAGCGCCCCTAGCGGCCAGCGTAAATATTGCACCCCAAGATACGACGGCGTTGGAGACTTACGCCGCTCGTATCTTGGCAACAGTGAGGCGTATCTGATTCTTTGAATCAGGCGCAGAGATACGACGCCTCCATTCGGACTTACGACGGCGTATCTGGAGATACGCCATCGTAAATCCTTTGTGAATCCGGGCCATTGATTTTTTTTTCAAAATTTTCGCTCTTTTTTTGTTTATAGCGCAAAAAATAAAAACCGCAGAGGTGATCAAATACCACCAAAAGAAAGCTCTACTTGTGGGGAAAAAAGGACGCCAATTTTGTTTGGGAGCCACATCGCACGACCGCGCAATTGTCAGTTAAAACGGCACAGTGGCGGAAGCTGAAATTTCACCTGGGCAGGAGGGGGGTATATGTGCCCAGTAAAAAGTGGTTAAAGTAAAGCATTACTTTGGTTATCTTGATGTCTGTGTGCAGCCTGTCTTTTATACTGCAAGATCCCTCCACTTAAGGTAACCCCTTTTATTTGCATAATCTGTTGCTGTGTGGTGGGATTTCGTGTTTCCTCACAAGCTATTGAGGACCACAACTCTCATATTACCAGGTGTGTCACGGAGGGTTTTGAGCCACTTACCACTTCCAGACCGCCGCATTACCACTTCCGGACCGCCGCATGTACATTTACGTTGGCAGAATGGCACGGATAGACACATTGGCGTACCTGTACGTCCCTGCCTAGACGTGGGTCGGGTGTCCGATCGGGACCCCCCCCGGTACATGCGGCGGTTCCCGTGGCTTCAGGAGCGATCCGGGACGAGGGCGCGGCTATTCGTTTCTAGCCGCCCCCTCGGGATCGGTCCCCGGAGCTGAAGAACGGGGAGAGCCGTATGTAAACACGGCTTCCCCGTGCTTCACTGTGGCGGCTTCATCGATCGTGTGATCCCTTTTATGAGGGAGACTCAAACGATGGCGTCACACCTACAGCCACACCCCCCTACAGTTGTAAACACACACTAGGTGAACCCTAACTCCTACAGCGCCCCCTGTGGTTAACTCCCAAACTGCAACTGTCATTTTCACAATAAACAATGCAATTTAAATGCATTTTTTGCTGTGAAAATGACAATGGTCCCAAAAATGTGTCAAAATTGTCCAAAGTGTCCGCCATAATGTCGCAGTCACAAAAAAAATCGCTGATCGCCGCCATTAGTAGTAAAAAAAAACAAAAATAATAAAACTATCCCCTATTTTGTAAACGCTATAAATTTTGCGCAAACCAACCGATAAACGCTTATTGTGATTTTGTTTTTACCAAAAATAGGTAGAAGAATACGTATCGGACTAAACTGAGGAAAAAAAAAATTATATATGTTTTTGGGGGATATTTATTATAGCAAAAAGTAAAAAATATTGAATTATTTTCAAAATTGTCGCTCTATTTTTGTTTATAGCGCAAAAAATAAAAAAAGTAAAGGTGATCAAATACCACCAAAAGAAAGCTCTATTTGTGGGGAAAAAAGGACGCCAATTTTGTTTGGGAGCCACATCGCACGACCACGCAATTGTCTGTTAAAGCGACGCAGTGCCAAATTGTAAAAACGCCTTTGGGCATTTTGCAGCATATTGGTCCGGGGCCCGGAGTGGTTTAGGTAACCACTTTTTTTTTGCATAATCTGTTGCTGTGTGATGGGATTTCGTGTTTCCTCACAAGCTATTGAGGACCACAACTCTCATATTACCAGGTGTGTCACGGAGGGTTTTGAGCCACTTTAAGGGGTTAATCACCAAGCGTAGACCCAAAACATCGAGCAGCTCCTCAGGGGGTAGTGCTACATATGTAAAAAGCAAAAACAAATAACAAAGACTTACTCATGACAGAAATAAGATACTGAACTATCATCATATAATTCAGCTCTAGAGTGAGCGGAGATGAATCCTCCGACAATGACGTCCCCCTCTTGGTAATACTCATACTCAAACATCGATTTGGAGGCATTGAGTCTACAGAGAGAGGCTGAGCTCCGGGATATCATCACCCCATAATATGTGACAGAAAGGGGGACAATCAGAAGGTAACAGGCGGAGTGGACAGGAGACCAGTACATGGCAGACCCCAGAAAGTGTGATCACCGGCAGCTCCGCACATCCTCAGTACAGGAGGAGAGACGGAGTCACCAGCACTTTATATACATGAAGTGACACTGATTTACATCTACAGACTCAGATGCAGAACAAAGAACTCATTCCATATTGGTAACCTCAATCTAAAAAAGAAATAACATCTCTATTAGACAGTGTGACTAAGAAAGTTGAATTATTCTTATATTTCAATTTCGATTCAGCCTAAGTCATACTCATTTTCCAAATCAGCCACAAGAAAATGAAATGCTAAGTAATACAGACTTGTAAGTGTATACTTCATGCAATGGGATTGATTCACCAAAGAAGTGGACACTAAGGCCCTTTTCACACTGGGGGCGGTGGGTGCGTCCGCAGTAAAGCGCCGCTATTTTTAGTGTAGCGCCTGTGTACTTGTCAGTACAGGTGCTATGTTAAATTTAGTGGGATGAGAGACTTATGTGTTCTCAACCATGTTTGATTTATTTAAATTCGTCCTGAACTGTCCTGTGGGTCATTCTGTGCTCCGGAGATGCAGTTTCATCTCTGGATGGCAGGTGGCGCCAGAGGGGTCCAGGCGGAGCCGCTTCTCCTCAGCAGCCAATTAGAGGAGTTTTCCCTCGCGGAGCATGCTGGGGAGGGGTATTTCTGTGGCGGAGGCCATTGCTCGGGGTTCTTCGCGGGTTCCTGGTTCAAGGTGCGGCACCCACCTTTAGGGTGTGCGCACATCACGGGCCCCGGCGATATGGCCTACCGGGGTGCACGTGCTACGCGGATTTCCTGACTCTGGGCCCTCATGGCCCGGAGCATCTGATGCTGCAAAGGGGCCCCTGTGACTTACTGGGTCCCCCATCCCTTATCGAGAGGATCCCAAGCGAGTTGTGCAGTTCGGTGGGGAGTCGGTCTGAGGTGAGCCCGGAGGCAGGTGATCCAATAGGACTTAGACGAACCATCGGGGATCTGGGCGACCGGACACTGACAGGTTGTATGCTGCAAACTGTCAGTCGGTGACCCCAAAGCTGAGAAGTCTACCTGAGGGAGATTCAGGCAAGTTGCAGACTGGGAGGATTCGCTCTACTACTCATGTTTTCAAGTACTAGGCCTGTGGCAGAGGTCTCATCACTAAATCTTAATCCGATTCTATTAGAGCCAAGTCGGTGGCAGAGGCTTGTTCCTTCCCAGAAGTTCTAAGTGACGCTCTGGCTGCCAGGCCTGTGAGAGGGACCTGTCCAGGGGCACTTTACCCACTTCGGCTGAAGTGGCGACGAAGTAAGAGTTGCTATTAGAAGCAGGACTGCTTCCGTTTATCCATAAGCCTGAATCTGCATGTTCTCCTTTCACCAACCTATTTCTATATACCTCAGAACGATTGTTGGTCATGTTGGACCAGTAATAAAGCATTAAAAAAGTCAACCAACGGTCTGGACATTCCATCACTGCTCTCACCACCATCATCACCCCAGACACATCACAGAGGTAATATAATTATGCCGTCCCAAATCTAATCAGCGGCTCCTACGGGGGTAGCGCTACACGTTGGGGCTCGTTACCTCTGGCAACGGAACCGTGAGTTACTTTATTATTGAGAGCAAGGAGTGTCGTGTGTTGAACTGTGTGGCGCAGAGGGAGTTAACCTCGGTGAGCCAAGGCCTGGGCGTACATGCAGCGGAGTGCGTGCCTGCAACGTATCCAGACAAGTTTTCAAGTGGGAAGAGTCACCCACCCCTGCGTGAGATGTAGGGGCGAAATTTCGCGGCAAACCAGTAGTTGCTGCCCACCTACGAGAGAGACTGCCGCGTGCGAAAATGTCTGCTTCCTCATTACTGTCCGCAGCTTTCCAGCGACTGAGACCCCCAACAACTACACCAGGAGTCTCCATCATGTCTGCCACATCTGGAGCGCCCCTCACTGACACGGTGATTCGGATGTCCACGGAGGCAAAATTTGTTCTTCTTTCCAGCGGAGGATCCGAGGCCTTAGGACTGTCCTGCCCTCGCTGCGAGGAGTTTTCCGTATGGATCCGGCCCTTTGCTCGGTGCCATAGATGCAGAGCATACCGTTTCACAGTTAAGCCACCCGCTGAAGCTCCCCGGGAGTACCGGGTGGATTGGATCTCTGGGACTGCTACCGCGGAGGAGGAAGCCACATGGCCTTCCCCGTCGGTGGAGATCATGGAACCGGAGGTCACACATTCAGAAATCATCACTGTCTCATCTATCTTGACCCTGCTGTCTGCTACCTCGCCATCCCGCTCACCGGAGGTAAGCCCAATAGACGAGACGGACAAAGATGACGACCCAACCAGTGTGATGAGTACACAGGCCGAGGCCATACCGGAGGCCGTCACAGTTAATGCGGTCTCTGTGTGGCATGCTGCTACTGAAGAGGGCCCTGCACAGGCCTCCCGCGGCTGCGGTCGAGGCCTACCTGCCCGTCGTTCTTTACCGGATTGGCCAAAAGACCCATCCAAGGCCTGTGGGTACCCGCCTGCGGAGGAGTCAAAAACGAACAATGAGGAAGTGAAAAGAGGAATGTCTGCTTATTATGAAAAAAAAAATTCCCTTTACAACCCCATTAAAGTAGCAAATTCAGGCATTCTAGGGACATAAATTACACATCTAATTTCCTGACTACCAATCACATTTTTGAAGGGCCTTGAGCACCAGGACAGTGGAATTACCCACAAAATGGCCCCATTTTGGAAAGAAAACACCCAAATGTATATGGTATCAGGCATAATGTGTCTTTTGATGTAATTTCTTTACACAAGTTTTTGGAAAATGTGGAAAGAAAATGAAAACTCATTTTTTTCTTTACAATCTTAATTGTCAAGAACGCGGTGACGTACAACACTACGACGAGCCGAGAAAAATTAAGTTCAATGCTTCCGAGCATGCATCGACTTGATTCTGAGCATGCATGTTTTTTTCTGCCCGTCGGAGTTCCATACAGACGAACTGAGTTTCCGATGGAAATTTTTTCCTTCGGGGGAAAAAAAGACAATATGATCTCTTTCTAATTCCGTTGGAATTTCTGACGGGAAAAAAGTCCAATGGGGCACACACACGGTTGGAATATCCGATGAAAAAAATTACGTCTGACTTTTTCCATCGGAAATTCCGAGCGCGTGTACAAGGCAAAAACATGTAATATCCAGTCTCAAACTTACCGACCAATCAGCAACCAACCAAATTTACCTGTCTAACAGTGTGTGTTAAAAACAGAGGTTTAGTTGCACGCATTTGCAAATGCATGTGTAAGCTGCAGGCCCCGTCAAGGCGCTCTGTATACTGCAGTCCTAACTATAACATTGCATTTTAAGTCTCCAAAGTAGGAGCACATGACTGCTGATGGATAGATAGATAAGGGGCAGGTGACTGGAGGTAGCCCAGCCCTCATTAAAGGGGCAGGAGCACACTGCACACTCAGCACATGGAAGCAAAGGTGCCAGTGTGCTGCCTGACCACAATGACATAAATACCACAAACAAAAGTCACTGCCCCTACCTATGACTGGTCTATACAATAAGGAGCACTGGAAAGGGCGTATATACATACAAAAACATGGAATATCCATGCTCAAACTTACCGACCAATCAGCAACCAACCAAATTCACATGTCTAACTGTGTGAGTTAAAAGCAGAGGTTTAGTAGCACACATTTGCAAATGCATGTGTAAGTTGCAGGCCCCGTCAAGGCTCTCTGTATACTGCAGTCCTAACTATAACATTGCATTTTAAGTCTCCTCAGTAGGAGCACATGACTGCTGATCGATAGATAAGGGGCAGGTGACTGGAGGTAACCCAGCCCCTCAGCGTGTACAAGGCATTAGTGGTACTTGAGAACTGAAGTTGAGAATCACTGGTCTATTGTCAGTACTAGTGTAGCGCCCCCTTACTTTCAGTATGGGCACTACGCTAAAGTTAGTGGGAGAATGGGAGAGTTATTTTGCTCCCATTCATAATTTGTTCAATTTAGGGCTGCTGTCATTCCTGAACTGTCCTGTAGGTCAGTCTGGGCTCCAGGGATGCGATCCCATCCCTGGGGGACAGTTGGCGCTAGAGGGGTTCTGGCAGAGCCACTTTACCCCAGCAGCCAATTAGAGGAGTTTTCCCTCGCGGAGCATGCTGGGGGAGAGTATATCTCCCCCAGTCATTTTTCCTGGTTCTTCGCGGGTTCCTGGTTCCAGGTGCGGCACCCACCTTTAAAGTGTGCGCACATCGTGGGCCCCACCACTATGGCCGACCTGGCCTGGGTTCACGCGCTACGCGGAGTTCCAGACTCTGGGCCCTCCTGGCCTGAAGTGACTGATGCTCTCAAGGGGCCCCAGTGACTTACTGGGTCCCCCTACTACTGAGGAGATCCCAGGCTGTATGCCGTTTGGTGGGGGATCGGCTTGAGGAGAACCAGGAGGCAGGTTATCCAAGAGGGCTTCAACGAACCATCGGGGATCTGGTGACCGGGACATTGACAGATACACTTCAACTGTCACCCGGTGACCCTAACCTAATCTACTGGGAGGATTCGCTCAATCTATTTAGCTCAATCAAATACTAGGCCTGTGGCAGAGGTCCCTAGAGCCGGGTCTGTGGCAGAGACCTGTTCCTCCCAGCAACCTAAAGTGACACTTCGGCTGCCAGGCCTGTGGCAGGAGTCTGTCCGGGGGCATTTCACCCACTCTGGCTAGAGTGGCGATGAACTGTATCTACTACTACTGAGAGCAGGATTGTTTTTTTCTCATATGCAGGCCTGATACTGCAAAGTTCTCTATCGCTTCATCAACCTTTTCTCTCTACCTCATGTTGATGTTGGTCATGTTGGGCCGGAAATAAAGCATTCAGAAAACCTTTATTTGATGACTGGACATTCGCTTACTCATCTACTCATCAAACTTCACCCCTAGACAACGGTAAGAGGTAACTTAATACGCCGATCCCAAAAACAACCAACGGCTCCTGAGGGGGTAGCGCTACACTAGGATCCCTTCAGGACCCAGCACAACTCACCTGACACAGCCTTTGCCTGGGAAACAACAGTGATTGGCCAGCTCACCTTTAAATCACCTGTATCATCATCCAATCAGTGCTCGTGATAGAGTTACCTTTGTTTGCCACTGTGTGATCCTGCTCTGCATATTTTGTGTATGACCCGGCTCGTTTGACCCTGTTTGTTCGCTTCTGATTCGGTACCGTTTGAACTCTGATCTACCTGTGTATGACCCAGCTTGCCTAGACTACGCTTTTCCTGATTCTCCTGTAGTACATCCATCTGCAGCGGTGAACTACAAACACCAGATAAACGTCCACCTTCATCTGCAGCGGTGAACTACAAGTCCCAGCTGACCTGCTCATCTCAGACCTGCTCATGGAATGTGCTTGTTCTTGAACTGTTTGCATAGTTAGCACACCTGAACTGTTATCTGCTCCTAGCCTGACATCTATATGATTGCAAACCACGCATAGCAAAAGTCACTGCTTTAACCGGTTAACGCCCGCCGCATGTACATATACGTCCACAGAATGGCACGTACAGGCATATGGGCGTACATGTACGTCCCCGCCTTTCCGCGGGTCCGATCGGGACCCCCCCCGGTACATGCGGCGGTCGGTAACCCGCGGGGAGCGATCTGGGACGAGGGCGCGGCTATTCATTTCTAGCTGCCCCCTCGCGATCGCTCCCCGGAGCTGAAGAACGTGGAGAGCCGTATGTAAACACGGCTTCCCCGTGCTTCACTATGGCGGCGCATCGATCGAGTGATTCCTTTTATAGGGAGACTCCATCGATGACATCAGACCTACAGCCACACCCCCCTACAGTTGTAAACACACACTAGGTGAACCCTAACTCCTTCAGCGCCCCCTGTGGTTAACTCCCAAACTGCAACTGTCATTTTCACAATAAACAATGCAATTTAAATGCATTTTTTGCTGTGAAGATGACAATGGTCCCAAAAATGTGTAAAAATTGTCCGAAGTGTCCGCCATAATGTCGCAGTCACGAAAAAAATCGCTGATCGCCACCATTAGTAGTAAAAAAAAAAAATAATAATAAAACTATCCCCTATTTTGTAAACGCTATAAATTTTGCGCAAACCAATCGATAAACGCTTATTGCGATTTTTTTAACCAAAAATAGGTAGAAGAATATTGCATTTTTTTCAAAATTGTCGCTCTATTTTTGTTTATAGCGCAAAAAATAAAAACCGCAGAGGTGATCAAATACCACCAAAAGAAAGCTCTATTTGTGGGGAAGAAAGGACGCCAATTTTGTTTGGGAGCCACGTCGCACGACCGCGCAATTGTCTGTTAAAGCGACGCAGTGCCGAATCGCAAAACCTGGCCTGGGCATTTAGCTGCCTAAAGGTCCAGGGCTTAAGTGGTTAAATAGCTTTGACCATAATTAGTACAAATGAATGAACATTATTTATAAGCTTGATTTATTAATTATCAAAACTCTTTATTTAAGGGGGTTTTCTTTACAAATATTTATCATTTTTCTATTAAGTGTTTTGTTTTCATATTTATTTTCTGCGACCTATTTTTCTCCTGTTGTTCAGCTCCGGTTTAAAAATAATAATATAACATTTTGGGAAAAATATACACAATAATATTCCAGCACTGGAGGTCAGTATGGCGAATATCTCCACAGCCACCATGTATTTCCCTCTGGTGCTCAGATAGGCCGGGATCATGGCAATCCAGACACTGCAGAACACCAGCATGCTGAAGGTGATGTACTTGGCCTCATTAAAACTGTCCGGTAATGTCCTCACCATGAAAGCCAGAAGAAAACTCACAGCTGCCAGAAACCCCATATAACCCAACATAGAGTAGAAGCCGATAACCGACCCTTCATTACACTGAATGAGGATCTTCCCAGGATAGGAGTCCATGTCATACTCTTGGTAGGGAGGAGACACTGACAGCCAAACAACACAGATCACAACTTGGACAGAAGAACAGATCACAACCATAGAGTTAGTTACTTTGGCTTTGACCACTTTTTTCCAGGAACTGCTGGGCTTGGTGGCTTTGAAGGCAATGCAGACAATGGTGGTCTTGGCCAGAACACAAGACACAGCGATGGAGAAGACGATACCGAATGACACTTGTCTCAGCATGCAGGTTATATCCACAGGACGTCCGAGGAAGAAGAAGACGCAGAGGAAGCTCAGCAAGATGGAGGTCAGGAGGATGAAGCTCACCGTCCGGTTATTGGCCTTCACAACTGGAGTGTCGCGGTGATAAATAAAGTTTCCAAATACAAATAGTGTCATGGCAGAAAATGTTAAGGATATCAATGAAAATATCAGAGCCGTCACATCATTTTCATAGGACAGAAATTCATATGTTTTGGAAACACATTTCATTTTTTTGTCGTCAGGCCACTCTTCATCAGGACATTGAAAACAGCCGTCACTATCTGCAATCAAAACAGAGGAAAACGCTGATCATTTACCTAATATAGGACAAGTGTAGGAACTTTACTTTTAAAGTGTATGTTAAAAAATATTCAGTGCATCTTTAACCTTTTTACACTGACTGGGGTGAGGAGGGGATGGCACTTGCTCTCTATGACCACCATTCATAGAGCGCCTTGAATGTTTTCAGTGAATACAAGGGGTACTCTGTTTGAACGAGGTGGAGAAGAGGGGTGGAGACCTCCACCTTGCTTAACCACTTGCTTACTGTGCACTTAAACCCCCCTCCTGCCCAGACCAATTTTCAGCTTTCAGCGCTCTCACTTTTTGAATGACAAAAATTTTATAATTCGACATTATAGGGAAAAGATTCGACATCATAGAGAAAAGATCCGACATTATAGAGAAAATATTCGACATTATTACTATTCATACAACATTAGAATTCTTGTAAGCGGAATATTCGAACGGAAATGTACGATTCGACGTAAAGATTCGACGTTCCGTCGAATATTCGTTTGAACAATCGACACAAACCAAAAATATTCGACGTTCCGTCGAATATTCTTTTGACCATTCGACAGAAACCAAGTATTATTGGATTTTCGGACGAAAGCTATTCCCCAACGAAAAATGAAATGAATCAAAACGATTTTCGGGAGTAACTAAATAAATGTATTTTCCAAACCAAAACGAAAAAACGAAACAAAATATTCCAGTCTGCACATGTCTACTAATGAGGCCAATGTGCCTCTTCCACTGGGGACCAATGTCCCTTACAGCTGTCAGTGTGAGGAGAAAGAAAAAAATTATTACAGAGCTTTGTTTACATCACGTGATCAGCTGTCATTGGCTGCCAGCTGATCACGTGGTAAGGGGCCGGGACTGGCCCCTTACTCGGATCTGTGATCACCCAAAGTCGCAGTGACTAGGTGATCACAGCGCGCGCCACGCACACCCTGCATGGGGCGCGTGCAAAGGGGCAGCCGTCTATTGACGGCCTCCTGACAATTGAGGTCCGAATGACGGCTACAGCGCGGACCCCTAGTGGTTAATTAGAGAATGCCTTGTATTCGCTGAAAAAATGCAAGGTGCTCTATGAATGGTGGTGGTAGAGAGCTAGTCAGTCTGAAAAGGTTAAAGAAAAACTACAAGACATCCTACAAATGGCGATACTGCCAAACAAGCGATTGCCTGTGATCTGTGTGCGGATTGGAGGTTACCCACACAGAACTTGAGCAGGGCTCCGAAAATTGCAACTGTTACTGTAGTACCCCCAACTACTATGGGGACCTTCAGCTTCCCTAGCCATTGGCTGGCGCTGCTGTCAATCACATCCAATGACGCGGCGCACCGGGGGGCAGGGCTGAGTGGTACAGTGAGCGGCTATGGCCACCGGCTGTATCACAGGAGCGCGCCCGCAATAATTTATCACCATGCAAGCTTGCATGAAGGCGTTGAGTCCTTGCGGGGGGGGGGGGGGGGAAGCCGAGACAGCCGCCGAGGGACCCCAGAAGACCAGATCCGGGGTCACTCTGTGCAAAACGAGCTGCACAGTGGAGGTAAGTATGACATGTTTGTTATTTAACCACTTCCGGACCGCCGCATGTAGATATACGTCGGCAGAATGGCACGGACAGGCACATGTAAGTACCTGTACGTGCTCTGCTTGACGTGGGCCGACCCCCCCCCAGTACTTGCGGCGGTCCCCGTGGCTTCAGGAGCGATCCGGGACGACGGCGCGGCTATTCGTTTATAGCCGCCCCGTCGCGATCGCTCCCCGGAGCTGAAGAACGGGGAGAGCCGTATGTAAACACGGCTTCCCCGTGCTTCACTGTGGCGGCGTCATCGATCGAGTGATCCCTTTTATAGGGAGACTCGATCGATGACGTCAGTCCTACAGCCACACCCCCCTACAGTTGTAAACACACACTAGGTGAACCCTAACTCCTACAGCGCCCCCTGTGGTTAACTCCCAAACTGCAACTGTCATTTTCACAATAAAGAATGCAATTTAAATGCATTTTTTGCTGTGAAAATGACAATGGTCCCAAAAATGTGTCAAAATTGTCCGAAGTGTCCGCCATAATGTCGCAGTCATGAAAAAAATCGCTGATCGCCGCCATTAGTAGTAAAAAAAAAATATATAATAATAATGCAATAAAACTATCCCCTATTTTGTAAACGCTATAAATTTCGCGCAAACCAATCGATAAATGCTTATTGTGATTTTTTTTACCAAAAATAGGTAGAAGAATACGTATCGGCCTAAACTGAGGAAAAATATTTTTTTTATATATGTTTTTGGGGGATATTTATTATAGCAAAAAGTAAAAAATATTGATTTTTTTTCAAAATTGTCGCTCTATTTTTGTTTATAGCGCAAAAAATAAAAACCGCAGAGGTGATGAAATACCACCAAAAGAAAGCTCTATTTGTGGGGAAAAAAGGACGCCAATTTTGTTTGGGAGCCACGTCGCACGACCGCGCAATTGTCTGTTAAAGCGACGCAGTGCCGAATCGCAAAACCTGGCCTGGGCATTTAGCAACAAAATGGTCCGGGGCTTAAGTGGTTAAACATAACCATTCTTGCTGAATGTGACAATTACAGTTGTATTTTTCTTTACTCTCTTTTGGCCACTCCTACCTGTTACATTGGACACCGCCCCCTCGGAACATGGGACGCAGTCATAGCAGCAGACATGGACACTCCCCTTA